>NW_019103997.1:0-196193 GCF_001856785.1 Myzus persicae
ATGTGGCAGAGGCCATAAGCATTTTAAACAGATGTATAATCGTTATTACATACGTATCCAAATGCTCTGGGCTGGATAAATTTTTGCAGAAATATTGCATTTAAAATTTCTCTGTGTGTGTAAAAGCATAATAATAATATTTTCTTCTTGAAGAATAAATAAAACACTTAATATAATATACTAAATAGTTTCAAGTCTAATCGAATAATATTTTTAAATTTTCAGTGTATAATTGATTTCAAAAGAGTACAGTTAAAACTGATATTGCTAATATTTTGTAAGTTACAATGATTTTTTTCTAGGTATTATTATGCCGTTTCAAACTATCATTATTTTTCATTTTTGTTGTAATTATGTATTATTACTTATAATTATGTATTTTAATACTTTTAAATAGTATTAGTTTTTATACGTACTTGCATATTGAAGTTAATAAATACTTTATGAAATTGACAATTAAATATTTAATTATACTATTATCTAATCATTTGTACAAGAATCTTTGGTTCACACCTTTTTAAATTGCCCCCTTCCGGACAAAGTCACTTATGCTAAGGTTAGGCCTAATGATATAGTACCTATGGGACGATGTATCCATACATGTACGAATGATGGGTATACAATTATTGTATGCTACTATAATATACTCATAATACTATCCCGTGGACTGTATACAGTAGGTACACACAGACACAATATACATGAAATGCATATTATATATTTATATGCAACTATAATGTTATTGAAACACTATAATATAACGACGTATCATCATGCAACTTTGAGACCTCGAGAACGAATAATAGTTGTTGCAACTAGAAATGTCACCTGTTTATAATAGTATATCGTATAATTATTTATGGACAAATTGTTGATATCAATATACTTTGGCATTTGACGAGATAATTTATTAAATATGACATACGTTTGTGAGGCTTAGTTCAAATTTATATTATGTATGTATGTCATATGTAGTATACATATGTATGTATGTATGTATGTATGTATATATGTAATATGTATGTATGTATGTATATATGTAATATGTATGTATGGATGGAAACTGACCCTTTTAATGTTACTAAATTCTGAATCCGACCCTAACAAAACAACGATGAAAAAATCACTTTTACGTTCGACCTTTTTTATCTGCTCACCGTGGCTTGTTGCAAACGAGTGGAAGACTAAAGAGTTCTAATTAAAAAAACGCAATGATCTGCAACACTGATTTTAACTTAATCAATTCAAGTAAAACATGATACGCAAACGACCTTAAAAACGGCCGTCGTCAATATAACGTTGTTGTGAAATAATAAATATAAAACTCAATATCAACAAAAACCAGGTGAAACCAAAATATAATATTTGCCTTTAAAATATATACTATTATCATAGTTCACTTTTATAATACCTCATATTAGACTCTCGTTGTTTAAATGTTTCATACTTTATATCTAAATTGTTACTTAGTTTTCTTTTTTTAAGAAAATCGATATTTTTTTAATCTCATAAAATTATAATAGTAAAAAGTAAGTTTAAATGAGAAGATTTCTCTGTTGTATAGTTTGTTTCGAGTGTACCTTATCCTTACGTAATTTGCGTAAATATTTTCACATTTCTGTAGTTTTTTCCTCCATTTATTTTGAAACCAACTATGTATCCAATTTCCCTACAAAAATTATCCTTAAAGTTGAAAGTGAAGAATTTTTTCTATTCCAAAAGGTGATGGGAGACAAAAACAAATTTACGAAACCATTACATTCATCTTTTTACTCAAAATCTAAAATATATATTAGTAAAAACACACTCACATAAAACCAATTCAATGCTCCGCTAACTATAATTTATATTTCATTATTATATTACATATTTTTATTTTTTAGGTAGATCACATTCCAGAGATTATACTATGTTCCGGGAAGGCACACCGGCATCTGAAAGTGTTCGAATGTTTGCCAAGACCGGGCGCAGTGACAAATTGGATGATGGTGGCGGTGAAGGGTTGAATGGAGGGAGTGGCGGAGGAGCAGTTGAAGAAAAGGTACTGAACACTTTTATAGCACCCAGCGTGTCGACAGGAGCCTCCTGGACTCAATCACAGTTCTTCGTTGACGGAAACCATTCTAGGGTTAGTATTGGCTAATTTATTATAACTTTAAAATTTAATAAACGTAAATATTTTATGGTTATAATATTATTAGTTTAAATCACTTTTTCAGCAAAACTAAATTATAGTAAGGTTAAGTGCTGCCAGGGATCAGATTAACTGGAATTTGGATATTCCATAAAAATATCAAAACGTTTATAGTTGAGTAACATTAAAATATGTAATATGAGTTGTGATACGTACATAGAAGAATAATGTGTAATGTTGTGATATTTTTTCATAATTTATGACTTAATATTTTTATTCGTATATTCAGGTACCCATGTCATGAATATTTTGTTTGAGTGCAAATTATCTGTTAAAGAATTTATATAATAAAGCAACAAAAACAGGTATCCATATGGTTACTGATAGCCGATAGGTTCTATAATATAAAATTATATTTTTGGGATAACTAACGAATATTTTTAATATTTAGAGTAAATTATAAACTTCATAAAATAATAACGAGCAACTTACAATATTCAAACGATCAGAGGTGAGCTCAATATTCCTCATAACCGACATAACCCCTTGTGAACTTCCAGCACCAGACTAGGAATCTTACCATTACCCAACTCATGAAACTTCTCTATTCGTTGGAATTATAATATAATATTCAAACCAACAATATGATATGACTTGCAATTTTATATAATATTATTTGACTATAAATGTTTATCAAACTTGAATATCGATTGTGTGCAAAATATGAACTTATGCATTTAAATGTATTACTCATTATATATAAATCATAATTTTTAATTATTCATATAGTTCTCCTATAGGTTTATAGTTTGGAACTCAAAAATTCTTGTCACGAATTAAGTTTGAAACAGATAAGCAGACCTATAATACGCCTCCATTTATTCTTTCAAAATACTTTTTTCTAACATGCTTTCAGAATATAAAATTAGTTTTATTCTTTAAATTATTAGGTAGTACCTAGTTAAACATATTTAAATATTTTTTCGAGTCTGTAATCACCTTTTGAAGCAGTAAAAATTGTTCAATGTTTTACTAAGGCCCTCGAAAACGTGTCATTTTTAAGGATTAGTGCTAAGGTAATTCTTTCACTTTTTGTGGTCATGACTCGTCTTTGTGTGTGTAGTAAATTATCGTTAGTGTGTGTAGTAAATTATCGTTAGTGTGTGTATACTAATAAAGTAATAACCAATCACTCCCATTAAACATATTACGCACCCGCTTGCACTTGTCATTTAATTATTAGATACAAATATTCAAAATCAATATATAGACATGAAACAGGCAGAAATATGCCTTACCAAAATTTAGTACTTTCTGAGGTTTGATTTAAAAAATGTAAAGATGTTAACATTTTATAAACAAGATTACTTTATATATTACATCGTTTGGATTTATTTTTCAAATTCAGCAACATTTTGATAGGAATAATCATTTAAAATTTTATCAATTCTTAAATTGTTTAGGTATATTAAATATATTAAAAACTATTAAAAGAATTGAATATATACTTCGACTAATGCAAGTTAACTTCTTTGCCAAATCATAAATCTTTACATTTTTTAAATAAAACCATTAGAAGTAAGTACCTTAATTTTGGTCAGTCGCTAAAGTAATTTTGATTAAAAATGTATGTTTTGCTGAGGACGCTACACCCACTACGTCCCACATGCGTTGTACCCGTCTTAAAATTGCAAAACATATCAAAAACTACTATTCGCGGGTAAGAACCAATCAGGTAGTCATCTAGGAGTAACTGTTTTTTTCTCCTTCTCATTCTCGCCATAATTTTCATCTTGATTTTCAAGCTTTCTTTTTCTATTTAAAAACTTATAAATATTTAAATAAAACTTATTAATATTTCAGTGTAACGAATGGTGCAAAAATTTGTAAAAAATTTGGATTGTTCGTGGTGTGCTTTAAACTTAACTGTTTCATACGACATAATGAATTATCGTTTGATTTTGAAAGGGCAATAATGTGTAATACACAGGACAGTTCTGTGATAAACATATCATACCATATATATATGCCTCATCCATTTTGCGTTGTGACCCGTTTCGTGAAATGGATGGAAATTTCATCCAGTTCACGAAACGGAACTTCTTTTTTTACACATCACGTAATTACACAATGTGGATAACTTTTTATGAAACGGACACGGATTTTTAGTAGCCCGGAACTTGTGACAAAACAAATAATACGTGTATGATTTTTATTAATAGAAACAACTTGTCGTAATAACTGGTAATAATAATCATGATAATTATAGCATTCTAGGAAACCATATATTAATCAATCCATGTTCATAGTTCCAAGACGATTTAGCTCATTTTTTTTGTTCAGTGACTATGGCAATTATATTCGCCGAGTCTGATGGAACTCTATCAACCTTAGGAACTGGAACCAAAACACAATCTTCGACTTTAAATTGAGTAACCTTAAGGTTACTTATTTGTAAACAATGGAACTCATATTATTACATAATAATTTTAAGTAAAATGATATTTAATATGTTTTAACCTTCAAAATTTTTCCGGAAGCTTTTTGTAAGCCTTTTAATCCTTGTTGTCTCGATTCAATGATGTTTTCAATATTTTTGCATAAATTACAAACAATAGCAATAGCGGAGTTGATTTCCACCATTATTTCATTGCCACAAAGACTACAACTTGAAGCGATCATTTTAATCGTGGAATGTGGATCACCTGAGCTTTTGCTATCATCATTAAATCCTCTTCAGTTGATATTTTTTTGCGCAACTTCTGATGGTAATTTTGAAGTTGTAACACCAATTTTTGAGTCACTTTCAAATAAAGATTTATGTGGAGATCTACTAATTACGCGATGATGGGAACAATTTTTTTAAAATTGGACTAATTCTAAGGCAATGGGCCATACAAGGGGCCATACAAATTAGGACAAATGGGTGTATTGTAAATTGTATTTATATACTTTTTAAAACCAACTCAAAAAATATATATAAGTATCTAAATGAGCACAAGATCAAATCTGGAATACCCAATGAACATTTATTTTTATAATTTAAATCCACCAAACCTAAGGGTCAATAATTTTGTTTGGATTTTTGGTTGTTTTCTGTATTTTGTTCTACTGTTTGCATCTACTCTTTTTAATGTTGGTCATATAAATATATATGTAATTAATTTTATATACTATTATGTATATTCTGTTAATATTTATATGTGTACTGTACATGTACAGTTATCGAGAGATAAAAATATTATCACCTAATAACGAAAATAATATACGTATTATTTGATTTACTACGTTTATGTTTCCTTGTCCTAAACCACTTATATTTGAAAAGTAGATAATATTTATCTAAAGTGTGCCATGACTTATAATTATTAATTACCTACTAATAATAATATGCCTCGATGGGAAAAAGTTTGGACACCACGCTGATTAAGAAGAACCCTCACTCGTATTTCTTTTTTTTAAATTTTAAATCATATTAGTGGCTAGTAAAATGAATAATAATAACCTAACTTACGTTAATTGTAAGTTCCTATATATATTTTTAACTAACTACGTTAAAAATTTAATAAGGTTAATTACTAACTATAAAGTTTAAGCTTTTAAAAATGTTTATACTAACTAAACTTAATCCAGTTAAAACAGTTTTGGGTGTTATTATTAAATACAAATATATATTACATTTTGACCTTTAATGTCAAAATTAAGACAAGTAGTACCGACTTCAAATGTGTTTACATTTTCACGGAAATATGCAATGTTTATGTACATATAAGATATGTTTATATTATTTGTAAATAATTAAATTGAAATTATATATTCGTCTCACATATTATGCTTATCGAGATTGGAGATCAAACAAAGATTTATTTAATAATAAATGACTTTAATAATTTGTAAGGTCAATGAACTGTTGGATATCAAATTTATACTCTGATTCACTGTGTACACTTAGTTTATATATATTTGTCGTACATTGTAATCGTTTCAATAATATATAACAAGCTCAACAATGTACTATACTAGAAGAAATAGTTGTACAAATATTTTGTTGTGTTATATATCTAACTATAATTTTTTAATTCTTTCCTCCACAAAATAATGATTGATTTTACTATCATTTTTAAAAACTAATTCCGTAAGAATCCAAAGTTATTTCTCTGACGACTATAGTTATTTGATTATATATAGAACCCCAGCATTGTAGGGATCGTCAGTGGATGTAGCAGGTACTGTGGATGAAAGCAGTACACAATTTTAAATGAAAAAAAAGAAGCAAAAAAGTATCGAACATTTACACCGTCCTTGCAATTGTTCGAGTGTAAATTCATTCTGTTTATTTTCATCGGAGTTCCCTTTTTCTCTATCCTTCCGCTCTGACTCGGCTCGATACACGGAATTAATTTTCCGCCGATTACCCGATGTTTTCCCATCTCTTCTCCTTCTCCTTCCATCAGACATACACATCTACTTCCAACACCAACCCCAATAACCAGTATAATTGAAAATCCCCAGAATCGTTCATGGGATAACGTAAATGTTACCTACGCTTTTTTTCAAAACATAAATACTTATGTTATTGATAATACTAATGAGACATAGTTTAATAAATATTGTATATCTACACAAAATTAGGAGTCTAATCTGGGGTATCATCCTATGTAATTGACATCCCCTCAGGCGTTTCTCAAGGTCCACCTTAGACCTCTGCTGTTTTCTCTTTTTATAAATATTCTATTCGAATACCTTAGTAGGGCTAATAAGTTTCTTCTTTTTGCGGATGACATTAAACTATTTTTGCAAGTTTACTCTACGGCTGATCAGGCTGCTCTACAGAGTGAGCTTAATCTATTTTCTACCTGGGTAGACTGCCTTGGGCTTGTACTTAATCTTGAAAAATTTCACTCAATTGCCTTCGCTAAATCACGTTCGACGACAAGTAGAATATATTCCACCAATGGACTACCACTTAAACAAGTATCTCAAATCAAAGACGTCTGTAACCTTTATACTTCTTCTCTTTCCTTTAATCGACATATTAACACCACAGTAATACGAGCTCTTAAGGTCTAGGATTTATTAAACATAACACTAAACTCTTCACATCAGTGAATTGAATTCATTCTCTCTACTTTACATCAGTACGATCAATTATTGAGTATGGTGTAGTGGCGTGACACTCATTCCTTGCGAAACACCAGCATAAGCTAGAGCAGGTGTATAATCGTTTTCTAACTTACTTAGCATACGTAAGTAAAACTGACATGTCTCCCCATGACTATGTCCGATTGGCCATTACGTAATATGTTCTACATCCTATCTCTCTCTTCTCGTTGCACCGATATAGATAAACACTTTTTAACTTCTAAATAGTACCTTAGACGCTCCCAATTTACTTGCTGAAATTCCATTCAAAGTTCCTACACGTGGTACACGAAACCTAGCATAGTTTTATATCCCGCACCCCTCTACGGTTTATGCTTACAATCATCCACTACACAGAATGCTTAGAGTCTTGAATCTAAATATGGCCTAACTGTTTCAGCTACTTTCTCTATCTACTTAAATCATTTATACACTTTTTGTTTTTGTTATATCTTTCTTAAACTTTATTACTGTTAGTTGTTATTTTTATTGCCTACATACATGTATAGTTATTGTTAGTTGCCGATCGTCATAAAATATATATATAAATATAAATATAATATAATATTTGTGCTCATATTGTTTGTATTTGTATAAAAAAATTTCGATGGGCCTACTCTAGAGGATTTTATGGAGTCTGAACCCACTTAGAAAATTTCAGAGCATTCTTCTAAATGTGGCAATGTCGCTTAAACTATAAATTAGGTATAATATCGTTGTCTTCAGAAATATATACCTTAACATGTTATGTCAGTAATTTACCTACTAAAATGATCAGTTGTGGATATGAGGAGGATTGGTGGCCTTTTACCACCAACAACTAAATAACTAATCTTAGTCTTAGTTTTTAATACTCCAATGGTCACAAAAACATAATCGTGATTTATAACTTACATTCCACATTACAAGAAAAACGTATTGATATCACACTTATTTTTAAAACTCACATTACTCATTACTCGACATTTTTTATAGGTACCTGGTAACCTACCATGCACTCTATACGAATCAACTCGAAGGTACTGACCATGGTTAAGGCTGAACAAATAATAATCATTAATCATACACTCTTGAATCGTTTTCCATACTTAGGTACTCGCAATACAATGAACCTCATATTCAAGCAAATACTATATTAATCATCAATTACCCTCTAAAATAATAACTGCCACTGACTGCCAATCTAAATAATATACACTTTAGTTCAGGCATGTCAAACTCAAATTATTAATTGGGCCAAATTTATTGAATATTTTACATCCAATTTATTATTTGAAAAAAACATTTTATACAAATTGTAAATTGTTTTAAATGTAAAAAGCGTCACAAAATCTTTGACTACAAAAACATCCTAGTTTGCAATAACTTGCACTCATTTACGCTTAGTATAGTATCTTAAATGTACATACTATTAATGACTATATTGTAAAATCAAAATGCTTATTTGTTCAGGTGTCATTGATGTCACGCATGATTCCATCTCCAGATTGGTTTATTGGTATTGATTCGTTTGATCTGTGTGTGAATGGTAACTGGCTTGACAGTATCACTATAGAGGTTAGTATTTTATTATCATGATCAGCATTAATACACCAAGTACCTATATCAAAATATAAAACAAGAATATTTGTCTTGTTCTTAAAAATGAATGTACAATTAACTTCAATCATAGAGTTTGTGGTACATACTTATTTTTGTTAGTAAATAAAACAATTTCTAAAAAAGTAATTTTAATTGAATTGATTGAAAAATGTAGGTATTATATATGTTTTGTTTTATTTGAAGTATAAACTCAATAGTTTCTACCTTGCAGAATTTAAAGATGCACAAGTGTGTCGTTTAAAGAAACTGAAAATACTACGTAGGTACTAATCGTTATAATGTGTTCCAGTTAAGTTAGATAGTCACCGAAACCATAAGTGTGTAAAATATATTTTTTTTTTGTTTAAGTAAAAATAATACATTTACCCTAATTTTAAAACATAATTTAAAATAATTATTTAAAACAACACTTAATTATACATCAATCATTTCACGTTGATAATTTTCTTGAAAATTAAATAATGGTTATTTTACAATAAAATTTATTTGTGTATAGAAAGACCCAATGTAACTCTTAATATTGTACATATGAATGTAGGTAATATTATATCTAATTTAATGTCAATATTTTAATATAGGCTGATCCAATAGACGCGGGATGCGACAACGGATTCACATTTACAGCGCCAAACTGGCCTACCGATCCACAAGGCATTGTGTACCGAATAAAAAGCAACTATCCATCACACCCTGCCAGTTCTTTCTATTATCCTCAGTTCAATCGGTTGCCGACGATAGCTACTTTTCAATTTATAAAAGTATTATTCCATATTATAATGAATATATAAGGCGATCAATTTAAGTGTCTACGCTCATTGTTTCAAAAAGTTTTACCTTTTTTCAAAATTATTTGATATCATTGTAACAATTAATTTTAAAAATTAAACCATATTTTTTTTTACAAATTTTCATCGTTATTATTTTTAAGTTTTAATTTTTTGATTAACAATATACATTTTTCATTTCATAATTCACAGCACAATATTTTTTTGTATTTTCTACTTCAATAGAATATACTATTTAAATTTCATACATGTATAGTTAATTAGGAGTTTATTTAAAATTTATATGAACATGAACGGAGTAGTGAAACAATATTTTGTGAGGCACCTCTTTGCTACTAAACTCTGCTCATCTAAAAAAATTTTAACTTAATAATAACTGGTTTGAATTTAGATTTTATACAATTAAATTTTCCGTCAATACTAAAAATATTATTTTTTCATCAAATCATGAAAATATAGTATTTTTAAAAAAACTAAACTTTTTCAAATAAACAGACACTTTAGTAAATCATGCATTGTATTCATATAATTATATTTTTTTGCAATCCGCTGTTTTTCTCATAACGAGTGTGTTTTCTTTACTATTTTTTTTTAGATTAAAGAATACGAACAGTCTCTGAGCGGCAGGGGGCAAGCATCAGATCCAACGGTGAAAATTGAAGAGAGCGTAATTCAAGTCTTAAATGGTGAGAATGATGGTGATCGAGAGGTACAACTAGAAATGGAACAGGAAAGACGAGAACAAGAGTATAATAACTATAAAAGGTACGTTTGCAAAGTGGAACTATTGCAAAATATATTCGTACATTGCATCACATTTTACTTAGACTTATGATGCTTATAAGTAATAACTTATAAGTCCAGGGCTTGAAACTAAAGAATTTTTTTCCGATTTCGATTTTGATTACCAGTATTGATTTTTTTCGATTTCTATTTCGATATCGACTTCGGTTTTTAACGGTTTTAACAGGTATTTAAAATCGGTATCCAAAATCCAAGCCTTGCTTATCACTATAGTTAAAAATTAATCATATTTAAATATGATAATATACTAAAAACTAAAGTAGGATTATGTTATTATTTTAAACTGTAAAATATAAATACGAAGTATTGTACTTTTAATATAATAATATAATATACTATTCAATAATAGTGTATTAAAAAGTTAAATGGAATTACTTGCCTCTTTTTGGATTATTTTTATTATTTCTGATTATTTTATTTACTAAATAGGTACAGCTATATGTTATCGTACAAATTGACCAAAATACTAGCCATATTATCTTAGAACTCTAAAAATGAAAAATGTCTTTTTTCATGCTGTCTTCGTAACTTAGTTGGTTATACTAAACATAAAATAAATTAGTACTGCAATCAATAATTAATGATACTTTATTCAGTAGTTATGTTCATAACTTAATGATTACTAATTACTCTAATATAAAATGCTAACGAACACTACACAATTAAATAATAATGTGATATCGCACGAGAGAGTGATATACTGATACCCTTTTCACACATATATAATATATTATAAAATAAATATTATAATATTTTGAGTGTGTCTGTAAAAATTAATAGGTTGCACCAATAGAAAAATAACAATTTTATTGCACAGCCCACATGTGTTTTCAGATACACTTTGCATTCCCGGGATGAATCATGGGAAAGTGAACTGAATTTCACCCACAACAATTTGGTCCCAGTTTTGACTAAAGATTCAATTAAAAGATAAATGCATTTTAGATTTTGAGAGATGAATGTATTAATTTTACAATGTGTGTGTGTTTTTTGAGTCTGTATGTGTATACTCGCAGTGGTGGACCTAGGATTTTTTTATGATGGGTGCTATATCGATAATAAAACTCTCTATGCACTTATTATTAACAAATTTGGGGTGGAAACACATTTAATCTATTTTTTGGTAGCAGCTTCTATAATTTATCCGTTCAGAAAGTTCTACATAGTACATGATATGGTAATAAAAAATAAAAAAAGTTTAATATGCTGAACAGTGGATGCTTCGGCACAGTGTACCTATGCACAATAAGTAGGTAGTATTAAAATATTTTGATTTTCAATTTCAGTACCTTTTTTAGTGTAAGAGTGCATATAGTTAGAACTTTGTTTTGAGGGGTTAAAATTGAAAATTTCCAGTCGTTTTAAAAAGCGTAAATGAAAAACAAAATTAAGGGAAACCGAACATTTTTACGCAAACCAGTTTTTGACAAAATTTATTTGGTTTTATTGACATAAAAAAATAACCTCTATAATTTAGATACCTATTGAAATTTTACCTATTGCTTAGGTAAGTTTGTTTGTTTTTATTAAATTGCAATTAATTACTATTTATAATCATAGGTTCAATCATACATATTATTAAGGTTTCTCTATCTTCTATAAGTTAAATTCTAACCTATGTATTTTTATAAATATTTTTTTTTATTATTTTAATACACATAAATCATTCATGTTTTTTTTTTTGAGGATTTGTTAAAATGTTGGTGGTGATCGATTTAACCTCTATTAGTACTGCCTCCACCAATATAGTGAAGAGTTGCCATTATGTTTGTTTAGAAATCATAACTAATGAAGTTAAATTATTTATTTAATATTGTATTATAAACAAATGTAGCTATATGTGTATTATTATAATATATTAATTATTGTTTTAAGTAATGAAACAACTTAATGATTCATAGTTTGTTTTTCAGTATTGGTGATGACAAAGTATCAGTTTCCAACATCACATCGTCCATATCAATACCAAAAGATAACAAAGAAGCGTTGATGAACAGCATTTTGGACAACTATCATGTTCGAAAACATAAGAAAACTCACAAAAAATCAAGTGATTAATGATTAATATGTATTTATGTTCAGTTACCAAAACTGAGTAATCAGTGAGACTATACTAACCATATGAGTTATAGTTTAAAAATATAGGTTCCCATTTGAAATTTAAAAGTTACCCCACTAAATTTCTTTTTTAATTAATAAAAAAATTAATTAATACCAAATTCAAGAATATAATTAATGTGATTCCAAATTATTGTCACACACGTCAGATTTTCCTAATTTGCATATTTCATAGTGAAATATACTATGTCATAACATTTTATAGACCTGTATATCCTTAAAATCATCTGTCAGTAAAACCAACCCTAAAATAAGTCACAGGAACGAGTTAGTTGGTTGCAATATTTCTTTGTTGTAATATGCCATAATATCATTGTATAACAGCCATGTGTTAAACAGTAAATACCAATGTTCCATTAGTTAGGTATACATTTGAACAAAAATTGTATATTATGTATAAATGATTAAACTAAAACAAAAATTGCTTAAGTCAATGGCGCATTGTATTAACTACTTAAATTTTTACAACTACTAATTAGTAAAGCTTACAATAAATTGTACAAATGTAGGTAGGTACTCTTCAAGTATCCAATTGACAAGTGATAAACCGATTTTGGTACTTAAATGTTTGATTAAATAATTAAATAAAATACATAGTACGTAAAATATGATATGCGGTAAATAAGACAATAATATACGTATACAAGCACTAATAGATATTGTCATTAAAATATTACAGTATTAAAAAATAAAATACGACCACGAGTCACGTCAATTAGTTCTTATGAGTTATCTTATAACCTATGTGATTAACGTTAACCCGGTATAAGGTATACCTTCATAATATCATGTAACCATGGAAAAATGGTATCAGCACAGAGCAACATATAAGATAGTACACCTTATATTTAACCGTGCCCAGAAGAAAACAAATATGAAATAACAGATGATTAAAATTAGTATGTTTTACCTAACAGACATCACCGTATTGTTTTGTGTCGGGTGTCCGTACTCCATAGTCCATAGGTATGTAGTATTGTAGTGGGGTCGAGAGTATTACAATATTACATTTGAGTATGCGATAAGAGGTATAATTACTTAAAATATGGCCTTATGACAATACATTATTGTAGTGAGTGGGTACGATGATTATCACTATTATATCTTGGGTGCGAACGATATATAATTGATTACTTTTAACTTCTGGTCTTTATAATTGATAAATATTATTATGACCAGTGCCGATTTCACCTTCAGTAGGGTGAACTGCGTGATACCCAGATAAATGGGTATTACAATACATTTAGAGGCACAAATTAAGCTTACTGCATCTACTTGAATTTATTTGAAAAATGTTATATCTTTTGCCCTGGGTCATAACAATCATAATAGCTGCGGTATCTACTTACGAGGTATGACACATTTCCACACAAAACCACCCAACTTTGTGTAGCAATTTCTCATCAACCGATAAACGAAAAATGAAAATTTTAACTTGATAATTCATAGAAAAATAGCCTTATTAATTTATGAAATTTAAAGTATAGGTTACCATTTGAAAATCAAAAGTTGATAGTGGTTTGTCTAATAAATATAAGGATAGAAAATATAAAAAATGTATAAAATTCTTGAACAGCGTAAACCTACGATTTTGAAAAAAAAAAATTGAAAAAAACAAGACTTTTTGAAATAGTGAGTGTTGTTTGATAAAAAAATCGCTCAGTATACATGTAGCTGATTTATTTTAATTTATTCTTACTATATAACAATATTAAGTATTTTCTAAACACATACATCTACAAAATTCAAACACTAATCGTTATTTATCAAAAACGATGAAACGTATTTGATTAACATGAGTTTACTAACTTAAAAATAGAATGAAACTAATTGACTTATTTTAACTAACTGATCAACTGGTAAAAATTCTGATATGCATGGATTTTTGATGTGATTTAACATCATCCGTTATTTTGGGGTGAACATGGTGAAATTTCTGTGCCGTATCCATTATCAAGATAATCGGTCTCCAAAACAGTGTATTGTAAGAATTATAGCCCTTCCCCCAAATCATAATCAAACCCCTTGTAAGGTTTTAGTATATTTACTTCTCTTACAACATTTATGATAAAATAATACAACTGTAGAAAATAATAAAAACATTGACAAATTCGTCAAATATTTTATCAATTAATTTTTACAATCTATTTTAGAAACATGGTTATCTATTTTTTTATTTAAGCCAGGGTTTAAAGTGGGGTTTGAGTATTTAACAGTTTCCAAAACATAATACCCCACATATTTTTGGTTCTGTAATATCCAATTATTTATTAGGTTGGAAAATTCCTTCTCTAAATATCTGTTGTTTTTTTTTTTTTATAAAAATTTTATTTTCATATTTCCACGTGTTATGTGTAGGGTACCGGGATTGCCGATTGGGTGTCTGGTCTGAATGGAGTGCATGCAGCGTATCATGTGGCATCGGTGAAATGCAAAGGCGCAGAGAGGTGATAAAACATCCAAGAGGAGCAGGACGGCAGTGCCCACCATTGCTACAGACCAAATGGTGTGGGAGCGCCAAAGACTGTCCTCCACAAACACATTTTGAGTGGTAATAATATAAGTTATAATAATATGCATGGTAATTTAATATTTTGTATGTTATTATAATAATATATTATGTATACCGTAAATTAAATTATTAATAATGATTTAATTTTATAAAAAACACCATCTGCTGTTATAAATGGTGATCAAAAACTTAATGTGAATTCACCTATCCCATAATTTCCTTGATTCGAAAACACTCTTCACATACAGCATATAAGTATTATAATATATTATATTATTTAAAACGCTACGATAATGTGCCACACGTTTAAAAAACCAAATCGTATCACTACTGTTATTCATTGTCCACATCCTCCACACCATCATTTTTTAAGTTTAGTCTCATTATTTTTAACGACAGAATTGTAAAATTTACTGTAAAATATTTACTTGTATAGATAAGCTATAGATGTAATAAATAATATGTAGATCAATTTAAGACTATATTTAAATATTATATTATTATATTTTCAACAGTACCTACATAATATTATGTTAAGACGTGTATTATATTTTTTTTTTTCCATTCAATTGGAATAATTCTAATTTATAATTAAGATAATTATGTTTTTGACATCAAATATTACAATATTGTATTAGTCTTACGAGAGCTAACATTTAACCTGGTACAATATGTTTAACCATTGTACTAGTGAATGTCCGGCATTCCCGTGTTTTTTTTTTTGTTTTGAACAATATCACTATTATTAAAGACGTACTAATATTATTGAAATAAGCAAGACAATTATTGGATTTTTATAAAATCTGTTAAAAATTGACTATTTATATAATCTATATTAATAATTTATATTCTCTTTAGTATTTATTATGGTGTAATATATTTTTAGGATACCATGTTCAGTATGATTAAAATAATTGTATTTTGTATAATTTAGGTATATTATGTATTCATAATATCATTGATAATAAAATGCTAATATGTATTTTTATTTTAATGTAATACTGTATTGATAATTATACCAAACGATTTAATTCTTAATTGTAATCTATATCTGAATTTGTAAGAAAAAACGCACTTACCTATTTCATAATAGGTAATAAATAGAATAATGTAGGTAGTGAAATATAGTGTATAATTTGTGAAGTATGATAAAAAAGATTAACATATTAATTTATTTGTTTACGTTAAGCGAATGTGGCTATACTTATTTTTGTCCGTACGTTGTAGTTGATTTTTCTAATATTATTCTTGGACTGCATACATCAATATATTGCAACAATAATATTAATTATAATTTAAAATGTATAGGATATACGTTTTTTATTGTACTATAATTTCATATTTGTATAATATACAAAATAATAAAGTATTTATAATATAATATGATATAATGTCATATACATATTACGGTGTTAAACACCGTTACGTCCTGATAAAACCGTTTTTTGTGATGTCCCTGAATTTGAGGGAAACTGCTTTTGAATACGATTCTCACATTTATCATAATCATCTACACTCACAATATTTTTACATTTTCTCTTTGAGATTAATAATGGAGTAAATTGTTTACAAATTTACGAAAAATTTCTAGAATTAACCAATACAAAATTAGGTTTCTAGGACCACATAATATATTTTAATTTTTATATTTTCCATATACCTATAACTTTGGGAAAAAACAATTACAAGTTTTTACCTTATTTTGCCAATAACTAAGACATATACTTGGTACCCAACAATCAGAAGATAATACATTTAGCCGATGTCCTAATAGC
The DNA here is from genome assembly GCF_001856785.1 of Myzus persicae. NCBI lineage: Eukaryota > Metazoa > Arthropoda > Insecta > Hemiptera > Aphididae > Myzus > Myzus persicae. The sequence continues at coordinate 16,873 of NW_019103997.1, forward strand.
CTCGCCGAGAGAAATGTTCGAGGAACAATTGACAGAACTTATAGGATTTGTCAATATAATCCGAAAAATAAATAAATGTATACAATAAATGAGTTGTAGATGAGAAAGTTTTCGAGTAGGTAATACTTATTTATTTTAAAACTTTTTAAGATTCTGACAACGAAGTGACGAATGTACTGATTTTACAATGATGTGTGTGTTTTTTTTTGTGTATTTTGTATGTATACGCAGGCCCTGATTTACGCATGTGCAGGCGGTGCACTAGCACAGGGCCCCCAAATTTGAAGGGCCCCTTCGGTCTTCCTATTCTATACTTTGCTACCATTAATAAAAGATATTTTTAATAAGATTTAGTAAGTAGTAACTATAACCTATTTAAGGAGGTCGCCGCAGCATGCGTAGTTTTCATACGGTTTACACTAATCAATAATAAGCCATCTATAGTTATATCAGTCATATTTTTTTACATTTTTCGTTAAAAAAGGTCCCCCAAGTTTATAGTGCACAGGGCCCCTATTTCACTAAATCAGGGCCTGTGTATACGCGATAGGTGGTCCAAAAATTTCTTCGATTTTCAACTAAAGTATCTTTGATGTGGAAAATTAAATTAAATTGTTACTTCTGAAAGGAAAAAATTGAAATTCCGTGTGGTTTTTAAAACCAAAATAGAGATTTTATAGGACACCAAATTTCAACAAAATCGATTCTGGTTTTAACTTTAACTCTAAAATAAAATCGTATATACATGACATATTAAATAACTGTTTACTTTAGAATTTTAAATAAGCCAAACAATTTTCAAAATATTTTCTAACTATGTATAAACATTTTCGATTTTTATAATTTTTTTTTTCAAACTATTGACGATAAAAAAAAGTTTTCACTCAATTAAATTGGTACGAAATCGTTTTATTTTAAAAACCACGATGTAGGGAAGATATTATCACTTAACTTATCAACATTGTGATTTAAACAAAGAAATACAAGGTATTATTGTTGTATTTTAACAATATTATTCATATTTACTTAAAACTTTTAAAGTACCTATATAATTATATTTTATACACGAAATTAAGTTTTAAAATGCAAGTTTTTCGGTTGAAATATATTCTTCATACAGAGGAAGGTTAGGTCCACTTTCAAACGAAAAAAGAAACAGCAACTTTAGGCATATCAGAAACGGATCACTAAAAGTATCTCCCGCTAAAACTGCTACGAAGAAAACTTCAAAAACAGTCTCTTTAGTATGATAAACTTGATTAATTAATAGATTGTACTCAATAATAATAGTTTTGTAATTATAATTTGTTTTTATCATTGATATAAAATTAGCATTCATAGAAAAAATCGGAATACATAGGAGGACCATACATATATTTATTGTGTTAGAAATTAAATCAAATAACTAAGGACAGAAATCAAAAGGAAAGTGATGCCTTACCAATATGTCGTCCTTTGTATTATTATAATATATTATTACCATTGGTATTAAAAACAACAAAATAAAATTGTACCAATGTCCAATATAAAATACATGTCATTGGAAAAATTTAAATATAATCCACCGCTTATGACTTCCACACAATTTCTATCTTACAATCTTACTTCACAACTTCTGACTTCTTCTTACCCCGGTCGTCCCTAACTAGGTACATTCATTTTATAGGTTTATGATAATATTTTAAATATTTCTATACCACACCTATTGTCTGTAAACCTAGACAACCAGTATTATTGATTATTACACTAATTTGAGTACAACTACAGTAGATAAATAGGAAAGTAAATATTTAAAGAATATTTTGAATTGATTATAATCCTACTTAAAATCTGTCGAACTCGAACAGTAAAAGTGAATCATAGTATTTCAAGTTATTTTTCAGTTGGATCTAATGAACTATATTATATAGCTTCCTATTTAGGTCCCCAGATATTTTCATAAAATGCTCAGCTATTATCAGTTTATAACTATGAACCTATTCACAGTGTACTACTATTATAAAGTGAATTTGACTCAAAACACAATAATAATAATTAAATATAAATGTAAGTAAGCAAATATATAATATGATCGGCTAAAAATGTAATCAAACAATCATAATATAGTAATACTATTATAAGTTATACTTTAATAGCAATATAAAATTTCAAATAGTAGTCTGACCTATATATTTTATAAGTGTACAATATACACACAAATGTTTTAACATGTGGTTTAAACTACAAAAAAAATGTTAGCAACCATTTTTACGAATTACAATGAAAAATTAGTTAAATGCTCACCGGAGTGAATAACTTTGAGCGGCACTAGTAAGGTTAAAAATATCATGTCGGTAGAAGTTTCTGAAATCCCTGTAACCATAATAACATATTAAAAAAATATAAATTATATAATATTATTATTTCCTCAATATGTCATGATGCATGAACTGGTTGTAATTTTAAAGTATTATTCGATTAGACTTGAAACTATTTAGTATATATTAAGTGTTATATTTATTCTTCAAGTAGAATATATTATTATGCTTTTACACACACAAAGACATTTTAAATGTCATATTTCTGCAAAAATTTATCCAGCCCAGAGCATTTGGATACGTATGTAATAACGATTATACATCTGTTTAAAATGCTTATGGCCTCTGCCACATATTTATTTTACGGAATAAACAATCTATGTACATTGCTTATTTAATTCTCTGAAATAGAATATTTTTCGTGATATAAATAGTTTTATACATCATAAAAATTGGAATTTTGAACGAGTATACAATTTTAAGTTTTTGAACTATAGAAAAGCGGATATAAATGGAATGGATCCATCTACTTAAACATTGATTAAATAATATAAGTAGGTATCGTTCTTTATTTATTTATTTTAGATTCTGAACGGAGCGATGAATGTATGGATCCTACAATGATGTGTGTTTTTGTATTAATTTATGCATATTTTTTTTGTGTTTCTGTCATCACGGCTTCTTGCAGCAAAAGTTTTCAAAAGCAATAGAAAAAACAAACAAAATACTAAGGAAAAACGGTAATTTTTACTCAAAACCAGTTTTTGAAAAGATTGATTTTGGATTTTGTGTAACTCTAAGAAAAATGACCTCAGATACATGCATTGTTCACTAAATATTTGTGTTAAAATCTTCTATGCAATATATAATTTTCAAAATATTTTGATTGATAACTTAAGCTTGATATTTTGTTGAACTATTTGCTTATAAATATTTAAAAGCACATGACATTTTTGATTATGATTTGTTTTTTTCAAACTATTCAATAAAAAGATTTTCACTGGGTCAAATAACTTGATTCCTCGTAGCCGTTGGTTGTTGTTAATGGAAATTAAAAAAAATTTGAGCTTAAATCCACAGTAATTTTTTATGAGCGTTTAAACTTAAAATTTTGACAAAATTCGTTGAAATCACGAAAATTAGCAAATTATATTTAGTTAGACATTCATAAAAAATTTTCTTTTTATATCTAAGATTTACAAATGTAATACAAGATTCCTTATAAGTCAGTCTAGTTTTATCAAAAAAAATTTCCACCGGAGAGTCAAATTAAATTTTTAAAAGCGTTTGAAGTTTAAATGTTTACAACATTGGGTTAGCACTCGATTTCTCTTGTAACGATTTCTTATTTTGTTGTATATCAAAAACGAATTACTTTAGACACTTGAAATTTACACCAAATATTTATTTTATAAATTCATATACTTGATAAAATGTTAAAAATCTTTTAACTCATTTTAAGCGGTTGACGGACATTTTTTTTTTTTATAAATATCAATTAATCTATCTGCAATTTATCGAGGCATGCATTGAAGTAAACATTAAATACACTTTATTTACTCAGGCGTTTTTATATATAAAAAAACATGTTCGACGTTCGACAGTAAATATTATTCTCTTGTGTGTTAAATAAATATACAATTTATTGTGAACATTACTTATTTTGTCCTAACGAGCGTGCATTAGGATCTTATAAAAGCAATTGGGAAATAGTTTTTTTTTCACTTATTGCTCTACGTTCAGTGTTCACATTATTTTTATTATTTTCTCAAATTAAATCAAAATGATTTTTATTAAGCATAGTTTAATAACTCTTACAATTTTAAGTGTAGCAATTCGGGTTATGCCGGTTAACCATAAGCCAGTTAACCAATCTACGGTAGTGAATTCGACACGTACATGTCCCCAGCCCCACCCAATAAAAATTTTTACATTTTTTTCAACTCAACATTTAGCAGTCAATTAGCAACAATTTGCAAACCTGTTTTTNAAAATTGGAATTTTGAACGAGTATACAATTTTAAGTTTTTGAACTATAGAAAATCGGATATAAATGGAATGGACCTATCTACTTAAACATTGATTAAATAATATAAGTATATAACTATATAAGTATCGTTCTTTATTTATTTTAGATTCTAAGCGGAGCGATGAATGTATGGATTTTACAATGATGTGTGTTTTTATATTAATTTATATATATATATTTTTTTTTGTGGGTCTGTCATCACGGTTTCTTGCAGTAAAAGTGCTTCGATTTTTTTCGACAGCACTTTTTCTGGTAGAAAAGTGAATCTATTGGTGCATTCGGAAGGTCAAAATTTAAAATTCCCAATATTTTTCAAGAGCAACAGAAAAAACAACGCAAAACCAGTTTTTGAAAACATTTACTTTTTTTAGAGTAACTCATAGGTTCCCAAACTTTTCCTACTCGTGACGCCCCTTTAGAACTGAAGTTTGCTCATGGCGCCTTTAATAAAATTTACGACCTTTTTTTAAATAAATACAAAGAGCAAAGAACCTAAATATCATTAAAAAATAATGACGAAAACAAAGAGTGATATGTATTTGATTGTTATGTTTTATGTATACAACAATATAATATAAGAACGGTACTTTAAGGGTTTGGAGTTTTGATTCCTATATCCGAGCCAATTGGGCAACGTTTTCCTTTCGATCGAGTGTTAGTTGGCATGGGACCAACGAAAACCCCATAGGTACTCGATACCAAATCAATCTAATAGGCTAATTAAGTTCTACGTATAACTATTATTACGTTTGGGGACCGTTCAACCACTTTTCGTTTTAGGAAAAACTACTCAACCACGCCAATTATATACGAGTATTATACCTTACTTTTATAATAAAGTAGGTACATAAGTCGCTCTAGTAACATTTTTGGTACAGACAACTGAGAATAGTTCGTTTACTCAAGATAAAAACAAATTCCATTATTTTCCGCAAATGCAATATATGTCATAAAGATATCTCAAATACAATACATATACATATAATATGGTAAAGTAACAATAACAGACAAGATATAGATAATATGGATCACAGATTATTGCTCGTTTGTATTAAATCTGCCACAGATTTCTTATGCTATTTTCTTGATAAGGTATTTATCAAATAAACAATTCACAATTCTACATTTATATTAGAAGCCACGAAGAGTAAGAAACCATATTGTATTAGTATTTATCCTACTTTAAGGAGTACTTAAACACTTTTTATAACTGAAAATAACCTCGATACTTGTATACTTAATTATTTAAAGCTAGTTTTAGTTTAAAAGATGTATAACTATATGCAAGCATACATGCTTATTTAGGTAGCTCTTAATTAGTTTTACAAATTCAGTTGTAAATCATTGTTTTTAAACTTAACGACAACTGGAGTGGTTATCTTCGATTCTCAGAACTCGACTAGCATACATAATTGACGATAAAAATAACGGATTTTTCGATTATCCTTATGCTAACAATTTATTTTGTTAATTAATGAGTAATAAGTTTTGAAATGTATTATTGGAAAATATTATGGATTATAGTTAAATGTATTAAAAAAAGTGTAAGTAAATGTTGTAGTATAATATAGGTAGAATTATAGAGTTTATCAATAGGAAAAGTGAGTTAAGATAATACTATTATATTATACAGTAGTAATAATAATATGGAAAAAAATACATTACTTGAAAATAATATTTATTTGATGTAAAATTAATACCGTTAATATGAATGAGGTGTTATTACCTTAAATTTGAAAGTTTGTTCTAATGAGCACCTGACTTATGAGTTAATAATATTATTATAATACGAATAAATTCCTGCAATAACGAAATAGTAACTAGGAACTGGGTTACTGCTTCGTGGACGGTGAGAAGGAGGGTGGAGGGCTATAAATACATATGCAGTGTTTTATGTATACGATAATAATGTTGATAAATGAATAAAACAGACGGCCTTTGTGGCTCAAAACTGTCAGCAACATTCGTTGATTTATGGAGCCTCCCGGGCTAATATGTATTTCTAACCCAACCCCCGCGCGCATACTTCGCGGTCGTCCATACTGAGTTTTTATCGAATCTCGCGTCCATAAACCGCCAACCTCCCTCTTCACATATCCCTTCCACCACCTCTGCCACAAATCCACGTGGTGCACACACTCTGAACCACCCTTCTATCCCCACCCAATGCACATAACTCCATTCAGTTTTTATAATATTTCTCTACGGTTGACCGTTATTGGCTCGGAAACGCCGAAAACAAAACAATTGTTTCCAATGTTAATAAATTTGTGTTTAATAAACGCATCCAAATTAGAGGGGTGATTCTGTGATGATTTATAGCACTATATGCACTGTAGTCTTACACACACACACACACACACACACACACACACACATGAATATAAACCTCGATATACACTATTAGTTATTGTTTGTTTTTATTTTTTTGGCACATTCACCACAATTCGTGTAACAAAATATATAAATTCAGATATAATACACTTTAACCTTACGCTTTTGTGACCAACAAATTGTTTGGTTAATAATATACAATTACATTGTAATTCAAAATTCTAGGGTAGTGAGCAAATAATGCACTGTAGTGTGTGACATCGAAATATTAAATAAAAATTTGATAAAAATAATAGTCCATGTTGAAACAGATTACAAAATATGTAACTTATTACGAAAGTTCGTGATGTTTAAACCCGGTCAAAAAATAACGATAATTAGAATTTTAAATTGACAGAGATAGCTCATCAACAAATTAATAAAAACTGTGATTACGTGAGCATTTATCTTATTATTATTTTACTAAGGTTATGCAAATGAAACAGATATGCACACAAAACTCGGAAACAGTGAACTAATAGAAAGAACAAATTAAATAATTTTAACTAGTATTATATAATATAGACTATGGTTCTCGTGGTAGAATACGTAAGCATATTAATATTGAAAATTTTGTATGATTAAAATAAAAAATGTGTATCCTACATAAATAAAACCAAACCGCGAGAGTTGACCTAAGCATTTATGAATGTTGATGGAAAGCATTACTGCCAATTAAATACATAATTAATGATAAATTATAATATTATAAACACATCCAGACGAGCTTATGCTAACTAACAGATAACTTCTTGAAAACGATTTATCTTGATGTACTCTAGGACTGTAGAAAAACGATGTTTTAAAATATACTCGAAACGTTAAAAATAATAAATTATTTTATATAGGCATATTATTACGTAACATGAAGGTCATCTGTGCAGTTAGAATTTCGGAAAAGTTATTATTCCCGTCAGAATCTATTCTCCTCTACAACAAAGGCGGTGATATAATATTATAAGTTGGTTAACGACAAGTGTCAATATTTTTATAGTATGTGTATCTATATATGAAGGTTTATATAAAATAAGCTGACTGACACAAAAACGCTCAGCCTAAACTGCGCTGGGTCTTGAAACTTGTACTAAAGTTTCTGATTAATGTAGGCTAAGAAAGGATTTTGGGAAATTACACCAATAAGGAGTTAAAAGGTGATTGAAAAGTTAGTGTATTGAAAAATTAAAAATGTCGCCAATAACCCGAAACGATGTGTAAGGAATTTACCATATAAATAATTAAACATGGTATATTTGAAGGATTTTGAGAAGTCAACCCCTAAGAATGTAACGACCCGGGTCTAATTTAGTATGGAAAACAATTAATAAATATTATAATTTAACATATAAGACTAAAATGGATATTATTGTCACAGGTATAAGAAACACTTCGAATCGTAAATTTTAGTCCCCAGTAACTGGCTAATTTTACAGAGCTGAGGTACACCCCAACCAATTTTCAAGTCATGATTCTTGAAGTTGTTATAACATTTAAATCGAAATACACTCAAAAACTATATCCAATCCACCACAGATGAATTGCCAATCGGCGGGATTTGTGAACAAAGTGAAGTACGCCAACACTAAAATTCTCACTATTTTGTTATTTGGCTGAATCAGGTGATTATGGCTTTGAACATCAGGACAGTATAACAATTTCCGTAAATCAGGTAATATTATTTATTATTATGTCGAGCATAGGACTATTAGGTATATCATAAAAGAATACATTTCTTGCCTGAAGTGAAATAAAAACAATAATTTATTTTCAAAAACATGTTTTGTATATGACATTAATAATCTAATGTCAGATCAGCAAATAATTTTTTTAACTATTCAATACGAATTTTGAATAGAACTATTCAATGAGGAATTTTCAATTTCATTTAAAAAGCTATTCAGTAATATAAAAACAGAAATCATTATTAAATCATGATAAAAATAAAATAGTAGTGATTATTTATATTAATCATAGCTAGGTTATTATAATTTTATCATAATGGTATTGCTTAACGAAATAATGCAAGTTCTTTTTTTTTCCTTTCTAAGCTTAAATTTAATTCAACTATTCCGACTCGTTATTATGTATTTACGTATATAAACGTATCAATGTAAATCTTCAGGCAAGTGTGTGGTTTACCGGATATGTCCATTGGATCCAGAATTTCAAACAGTAAAAAACGGAAGTCTTATTTTCTTTTGTAAAAATTATTCTCTTAGTGGTTCGAATAGTTTTTTCGCAATATCTCACGGCGGTACCGAAGAGAGGGAAAAAACTGCCTTTGTTTACGAAGTTTCAACTTTCGGTGCCTAAATGATAGCTGGAGTGGATATATTTTGTTCAAAACTTTTCTTCTTTCTACCCCACGGGGGCTGTTTGGAAAAAATAAAAAATATTTTATCAACTATAACGAAGACAAAAGCGTGATTGATAGACACATTGGTTAGTAAATTGATGTCTCATAAACCAAACTTCTTGTGTACTGTACGTTTGGATTATATTACAATAGCTCCGAATTATATGCGTGTGTAATATACGTGAGTCTCGATCATTTGTTCACCATGTACAATAATGCTCAAACTCTCTGACTTTGTAAATTAGTGAAATACAGGCGTATGGTCATTGTACGAGCATGTATATCAGTTAAGAAAACACCTTTTTCAGCACACGACTTCATGTAATTGCCATGTATCAGATATTCAAATATTTAGTAACTAGTCTATTAAATGGAATATTTTTGAGTTTATAATATTAAATATTATTGATTAATATTCAATACAATGCGTTTAGTCATTAGTCATTGCAGTACTTACACCGTTCATTGATGGTTATTAGGTTCAAGTCAGCAAGTAACAAACTATGCACATTAAAATTATTTAATTCAGGTCTTAATGACTTAATACCAATTAGGTTTCAAATATTATAATTAGGTACTAATCAACATACAAAATAAGGATGACAACAAATAGTTCAAAATTATAATAAATATTATGGAAGATTATAAATAATATATAATTCTATTATTATTATACATTTAAAATATCCATGTACTCATATACACCCATACACCAGAGTCTAATATTTATGGGGCCGAAAAAATAGCTTAACACCGTAACACTATTGATTCAAGCTCGAACTGCCTCCAAGTTTTCTTTTATTTGTGGGGTACAAAATCAAGTTGTACAAATTTTTTAAATAATCATACAAATTAATACAAATTTACAACTACAAAAAAATTTGGGAAAGTGGGTACCGTTTTGCTATACATTAGGTGTTATGTTGGCCACTGTAATACATGGTGTTGAATTTGAGTTCAATGATAAACCATTATATCTAAACGAAAAACAATTCTGAGTTTAGATGATCGTCATCACTCATCCTACATCAATTATATTTCACAATATATATTTTTTTTTTTAGTTAAGGCTTCAACGTCTGTGGGTTACTATAAAACCTATATATATGTCATGTAAATCTCATTAGTCTAAAAGTTATTTAGTAGGTTTATTCAACTGTGGGGGGAGGGTACGGTTGGTTAGAACTTAGAATACATGTGGCGAGGATTTGCCACTAAAACCCGGTCGGTCACCCACCCGGGAACTAGTAACACCGTCTGATGCTTGACCTCAGTACATATTTGAGACTGAGGCCAAAAGCCACGCCATACCAGGCCACATGTTTTTTTTTATATCGCAATTAAGGCTTTTGCAAACAAAATTATTTTTTTATAAAAACAATCTTAGGGACTGACAAAAATTAAGGTACTTTTTGTGGTTAGATTTAAAAAATCTGAATATGTTGGAATTGGTAAACAAGTCTACTTTGCATCGATAGGAGCATACATTTTATGTATTTTAATGTATTTAATTTAAAAAATTGACAAATTTATAAAATGTAAAAATTGTATTCTCGTCAAGAGTTTGCTAACATTGAAAAAATGCATGTGATGTAAAGTAAACTTGTTTACCAATTCAATTATCTTTAAATTTTTTAAATTTAATGACTAGAAGTACGTTAAAAAAATTTTTCAGACATATATATATTTCACATTCATAAATCGGTTTTGAATATTTTGATCTAACGACTAAGTGGCATGTGCATGTGGGTAAGTAATACGGTCGATGCGGATGATTAGTAGGTAGTATGTGCATACTAATTATAATTTACTACGTTCACGCCTGTACTACTCGAATGTAAGCACCTATAATATTGCCTATACTGAACGACTTGAAAAATTTCGTTTGCAATCCCCCTAAAGTAAGTTATTTTACTATAAGTATTACGTTAGGATGATTTAATTTTTGCCAAAAACGTAAAATAACTTTAGTTAGAATAAGGAAAAAGTTGTACCTAACCTTAAGACATATCTTATGTTTAAAAAAAAGTATGGGTATTCTTAAGCTTACATTGACTGCGTAACGACTTCTATAATATAGATTTTAAATTGTACATCACATGACGTTTTAAATGAAATTTAATTTAAAATATATACTGTTTAACAGCTTCTTATTTTATTTTATTGTGCTTCGTCCACAACGAATTTTACCACTTATATTTAAGACCTACATTATTCACATTAATTACGTGTTAAGATATATATTAAATTTAGTTTCTGCAAATTTTATTTTTTATGTGCGCCTACTTAACATCGTTTGAGTAAAAGTTTTACTGTGTGGCTAAACAGTAATACTCTTATTGATTATTAATAGTAGGTACTATGTAATAGTAATTAATTTTTTTTTCGTATGGAGCTATAAGAAGAGCTATATGAAGAATATTTGGAAGAATTCCTGTTACGGTTCTAGAGTAATTGATTGAAAAACAATTAAATTATATAATAGGGAATGTTAAACTGTAATATATTATATACGGAAGGAAGTTCAAACATGAATATTGATGGAGCCGTTATTTATTTACAGTAGGTACCCTTAGTGTACTAGCGTTATATGCAGTTCTGCAGGTAAGTATTCCAAAAAAACAATATAGTATACAGTGAGGCCCATCGTGATTTCCTGTATACCAATAATAGTGAAATGAAAAAAAACGAAAAACATAGTGAGCCATCCCTTATAAGTATTTATTTTAATAATATTACTTTTTTTATGTAAGTTTAAAAAAAACACACGAGTTGTAGTGAATTTAATACGAAAGGGGTTGTTATAATATGTTTATATATATATATATATATATAGGTACCAAACTGGGAGAAATTTACGAGCGCAGTAATAACAACATCAACTGGGTAAAGGGAAAATGCACGTGCTTGCGTGTGTGTTAGCGAATGTATATCATGTCTGAATATGATTGTGTTGGTGTATATATATATGCGAAATTGCGTATGTTTGTATGTGTTCACGCGTAAACGATGGAAAAACTGACAGTAGTATTTTTACCACGCCCAATCGGATTCACATAAATAAGGCGACGATGTCATGGAGCCCCCATACTTCTCTTACTCTCTCTCGATCTCTCTCGGACTTGTTTTGCTCTTCTGTTGAGGACCATTTGAAATAACGGTCAACAAAAACGCTCCGTACAATTTTCTCTGTTCTTTTTTTGTCAACCCATTTCATTTTATTTTTAGCCAAGAAATAAAAAAAATAACATTTTCCAATATCATCCTGCTCACGGTGATTGTATAATATTATAATACATTTCAATAAAACGGAGTTAAAAGCAGGTCACATCTGGCAAGGGAAGTAGGGAGATTGTATTAATATTTAACCTCATATTAGTTGCTGCATGCAGTATTTTCTAAGTTATGCAATTTTTGTTTCAACACGAAAGCACTACTTGAGACTATTCTTCAAAATAGCCCTAGTGTAATTATCGACATTATCTCATACGCAATCGCTTACTGAAAAAAATAATGGGAAGTTCCGAAGCAGCCGCTGGTGGTAAATCACGTCCAATTCTCCTTTCTGTATCATTTTCAATCTCGATTTATCACAATGAAAAGTAAACCGATACATTCAAGAATTTCCAATGCAAGTATTATCCTTTTTCGAGGGGAGAAAAAACGATGAGAAAGGGCGTTAAAAAATCACCGCAGTCGAGTCAAACCTAGGTCGTCGTCATCCAGAGTGATTGATGGCCTCTTCTTTCATCTTCAGTGCACTACTATAATAAACTTTTATCTTTTGCCAGGCGGAAGGAAAAAAGTCGAAGTCCCGGTAAACTCATCCCTAATTACGCCATAATGACTTGAGCGTTTCAACTCCAAACCCAATTAATTTTCGCCTTGTTAACATCCTTTAACCATGCACGAGAAGTAAATATAATTTTTCCTTCTCGACTTTTAATATTATTTTCAATGACTCGTTTCTAAAAGTCGAGTTTAAAAAAATTACATATATTAATTATTGTCCTATGAACGAATGCGATAACATAGCCTATAGGCATATGATTGTATTATTAAATAGGCTAAGTGCCGTTTCTCAAATCCATAGAATTTAACATTGATAAATAATATGATAGCATTAATGAACAGGATGTCAACGTAACTTAACGGAATGATTTACACATTTATAATAATTAGTGCCGTAATTAAAGTTTAATACTGGTAAGTTAAAAATAAAACAAGGAAATATATTGTATTGGTATAATAGTATATAAATAATTAAATTTATTTAGCGATATACGAAACGTATAGTGATATGATATATAATAATAATAAATTAAGTTATAACAATTAACAAAAAAATATTTATTTAAAAATGAAAGTGGGTTCTCTGTGAATAAAAGCCATAGGTTTCTCCGTGGATAATATAATAATAATGAATTGACCATGCTAATGCATGCAACGCAATAGGGCACGGTCTTTAATGTGTCAGCCTTCCTCAAGGAGACGTTTGTTAGGTTATATTATGTATATACCTATATTATGTGTATTGTAATCTAAAATAATTTAATACCTGTTTGATAAGGTTGCATAACCTATTCATTCTTATAGAATCTACGGGTTTCCCTCATTAGGTGTTTTTCTATATGTTATTTATTAGAACTAAGTACAAAGCAGCGGCGTGACGTACATATAAGAAGTGTAAGCGTTGCTTACACTTTCAGTTGTAAAACTACTCGGGTATATTTTTAATTGAACAAATTAAAATACAATGATCAAGTCATAATAATGATAAAATTGTGTTAATTTTTTCTTTCAGTGAATTGAGTCATTCAAGAGATTTTCACATAAAAGTTAATCGTGCTTTTGTAAGAGTATTAACACATTAAAGTCTTACCTTTTGTTTCAAAAAAGTTTCTCCTCCGCTAAATACTTAGTGTAATTCGATGTCTGGGTTTAGTAGTAAAATGTGTAAAAATTAAGTATGCAGGTACAGATACCTACTTGGTTTTAGTTTATTTAATTTATCATAATATAGTAAATAGTTGTGTTATTATAATATATTACTGGTTTTTTTTTTTTCATAACACAGACAATGATAGTTGTAATATTTTAATGTTCAAATTGCAAATTTTGATAAAATAGATAACTATTTTCTTTTATTCCATAATTTGTACCAATTTGATTCATACATTGGAAAATAGGTACGAACTAGGTGAAGTATTTTTATTTCGTATGCATGTGCATATACATATTAATAATTATATTGATACATTTTCTGATTTTCATGTGACTACAAAATATGCATAGACATGTAAAATATATAAGTATAAATTATAAAAAAAGTGTACTTATCATTGAAAATCAACTTTTGAGAAATTGCATTAATATATTAAATAAATGATAATATTTCAATATCTTTTACAGAAGTTTATCATTTTTAGTTTGTATTACCTAGGTTACGTTATCATGTTCAAAAGATACATACTGGAGGCATGAATATTCTCAAAAAAAAGAACATGATAAGATGTGGAAAGACTATCAAAAACAATAAAGTTCATTTAAGTCTAAACTTGAAGGTTAGTTTTTTATTAAGTGTTAATATTAGGTAAGTAACAAATTAATTAAATTAACTTTTAAAATATTTTCATAAAAATCCAGTTTATATTTTTATATAAATTAGGCAACTTGTATGAACAAATTCTGGTCAAATATGATGTTTAAGTTTTTAGTTATCTATACACCAATTAATAATTAAAAATATGAAGTTTAATATTTTTTTAAATCTGTACAATAATGTATAGGTAATTAAAATTCAATGATAATTATATTATATATTTATAAATATATATGATCACACATACACGTTTTTAAGTAATTTTTATAATTCAGCTTGGGTAAATACTAGATACACCTATTTAATTACCAGTTTATTCAAGAAATCTTAAATATGAACAATCTATCTGCATATTTTCACTACAATTTTATAAGAAAATTTAGGATTATATCATAGAAAACTTTTTGAACCCATGGATGGAATATGAATAAGAATAGATGTACTGAAAATACCTTGTAAGAAATTCAAGACAAAAGGACACAGCCTATAGATTATTTTTACCCATGTGTACTTCAAAACGTTTCCAAAAAATATTACTAATGGCTAAATTTGATTTAGAATGCCTCTCAAAGTCTGAGAAATGTGATTAACCTAAAAAATGTGTAGGTACAAATCGGTATAAATTATGATATAATTAACAGTAAAATTAACTTGAAAAAATTCAAATGATGTGAATCTGAATTCCGGGAAAAGTTTTTCCTGGCGCCCATACACATATTTTAATAAATAATAATTTGAATATTTTTTTATAATATATGTTGAGTGTATTAATATATTATGATAAAATTGTGAATTTTCGTGGGTAAACGGATAAAAAATAATTAGTCAAGCCAACTTAATATATTTAATTAGACCGTGGCCATGTGACAAGAATTCCAGACCAAACATTATAATATTAAGTATCGTACTGTATAGATTAAATCAAAATATAGTGTAGCACACGCGGGTAGACATTAATCCAGTTATTTTTCCGTTATCTAACAAAGACAGCTTGGTATGCACACACCCACTCCAAAATAAAATTAAAATAAAACACAAATCCGTGATTTAATTTTGCATGCATATTTTATCATGGCATGTCGTAAAAACTTTTTTACTCATGATATAAAAACGTTTCAAACAGTTGTTCAATAATTATGATTAATGGACGTTTATGTGTGATAGTTAGAGTTCGGATTTTGTAGGCATTTGCCTTTTTTTCTTTCGGTCTACTTATAAAGCAATAAATTAAATTCATAATAATTAAAATAAAGCACATTATATTTTATTTTGCTTTCTAATATATTAATTAATTTTTTTTTGCATGGTTTTGTGTGATATTTTTGACATTTTAGTTGATTTTTTGGTTTACTTTTGATTAAATAACTTTTTTCAAAATGTATTTTCAATCAACGTGTAATTGAATTACATAAAATGGTCAACATTTATTTTTATCTCATAGTATTTGATGTGATGCCATAACATTTTTAAATATTTTTTAAGTTTGTTGGATTCTGAGCGGATCGAATTTAAATTTTAATTTATTTCGCGAGTGTCATCATGTTCTAGAGTAGACAATTGTATTCAATTGGTAGTAAATTTGATATATATGAGAATTATAAAGTTCAAAGTATTAAACGCCTCTAAAATTCACAGTACTTTTCTTAATAATTTGGAATAACTAACAAAAACAGCGTGAAAACAGGGATATTTATATTATAAGTTTTTGATAAAATCGATTTACTACGGTATATTTTACATAAGGAATGTAGAATTTTCGACCTGTAATAAATCTAGACCATGTAAACATTATATTAAATTTAACCAATAAAATAAAATTAAGTAGTGTTAAGATGGTTTATAATGTTTTTATGTTTTTTTAGAGTTGTAGAGTTTTTTTTTTTTTTGAGAATTGTATAGAACTGCAAAATACAAACTTTAATAATAGTGTCAATAGTATATTACATTGTTATGTAAATTGTGATATTAAATAATAGGTATATTGTTTATTTTATAAGAGGTGTTCTATTTAAGTGTATTCTCTTTTTATCTCGAAAAGTTTTATCTTATCATTATTTAAGTTCATATTTTACTTTTTGAAAGTCTGTATACGTTTTTAATGTTACATTCCTAAGTCGAATATTTTACCGAGTAATTCCATACATAAAAATCGAATCCTAAAGAATAGTAAATGAGTTGTAAAAGGTTAAAGTTCCAATGTACGATGTAGTTAACCGAAATTTGTCCAGTGATACCACTCATCATATTATGTAAAATACAATACAATGAAAAAAGTTAACACTGTATAAATAATGAGAAGTTATTGTAGACGCTTAAGTGGATCCAATTATGTTCTTATAATATGAAATATACAGATAATAATACATATACGTATGTATATTACTTACAGAGAATGACATAAATAACAGACATTTAAATTTTGTTTTTAAATGTTCATTTAAAAAAACTTTATTGCAAAGTTAGTCAATAACATCTGTCATTTATCACTTGTTTCTTTGTTATTCATTGTTGTATATAGTATATAGCTTAGTGGTGACAAAGACACTGGTTATAGGTTAGTTGATGGTAGGAGAGGCTCTGAGTTCTGACTAATAAAAGTATTCGTCAATGGAAGTAGTTTTTTTAAAGTAGTATAACTTAGTTATTTAGCCGGGGTAGAATCATTTCGTTTGGTGAATGTAAAATATCGCCGAGCAGATGAAATATTCATAAACAAGTAGACATGAGATGCGCGTATATATTACCTAGATATTTATTCCAGATAGTACCCATCTATATCTATTTTGAATTTATATACTTAACAATTTAACATATATATATATACGACACATACGACGTATTACACTTAAACGTATATTATATAGTATTTACAAGTATGCTGTATAATATATATATTATACATTGGTATATGATATGCATATATGTTTTTATTTTTACTTTTACGATGGAGCGGTCTCTACGCCGTTGTCAACGGTTGTTCGCCGGGAAAGTGGTTTTCCATTAGTGGCGTAGCTAGAACAGCTAGCAGTGACGCTGCAGGAGACCGCGGGAGTCATTGCGTAATACATGCATATCCAATTCAACGTTGGAATCGGTTGAATAATAAAATACGGACCGTGTATACACGTCGTCCGCACTACTGTGCACAGTGCACCTGAGGGTAGCGAGGTAGGTGTAGTAGAACAATTCACTGTCGTGAACGCAGAATATAGTTAGCTACACTACAGGGTGATTTTTTAACCATTCCCGTCCTATTTTTATGCTCAACCTATGCATAAACTAACATTCGTACTTTTGGAATTTCTAAACACACTTGAAGACCATTTTTCGAATCATTTAAATTGTTTCTACCACTTAAGGATGATCCTGTGACAATACAGACTTCAGTCATTCAAATGAGAACCTCCCTATTTCATTTTTATTTATTAAGCAGATTACATTTTTGAGAATTGTGTTGTCTCGATCAAAATTAAAATTCGAACTAGTAGTTTTTGAGTTATGCAACTTTGTGTTGGACGAATTGGTAATCTAGAATGTCTAAGGTAATGGACTAAGTAAAAGGGAGCTTAGACTATTAGAAAAAGTTATTAGAAATTACTATTGATTTATTAATACAAACAATTTGTAAAAATGATCCAAGTAAAATAAATACTACATCTAACATGTAGTTATTATTTTTATTAAACAATTTTTAAGAATTATTATCCTTAGTATAAACATTTTAATAACTCAGACACTATATATTAAAATATTCATTTAGACACATCAACGTTTTCAAAAAAATCATACACTAAATAATGTTCAGTAAAAAAGGGGGGTTTTCATTTGAAAAATAAAAGTTTGTACCACCACAAGATACTCCTTAAGTAGTACAAAAAATGTCAGAAATTTTAAAATATGGTTTTTAGGTCTACTTAAAAATTCTAAAAACCAGAATTTGAATAAATATACTATATTATAAGGGAACAATGGCGATGAGCATGAAATAACCCTATATATTAATATTACATACAGCGCTGGTGTAAGTTTAAACATTCTCCTGGGCTATTCATGTAAATTCCATGTCTATGATGGTTAGATTGATATGTGCAATTTAAATCTACTGTTGAGAAAAAAGTAAGACAATGACGCTCTAGATTCTAGACGAAAAAAACAGGTTTAAACGAAAGGTTTAATATATATACATAATACAATTTAGCTGAATTTTAGCCTATATATTATAGCCTGCTGATTTATTAACTATCGACTATCTATCTGCATAAAAATGATTGTACATTTATTATAGCACTCGGTAATCTCGGACACTATAAAATTTGTGACTGCCATATTAACACGGGTATCTATTAGGGTCAGTTGGTTCCACCATTGGTTTTTGTAATTCAATATTATTAGTTCATGGTTAATCATTTTCCTACCTCCTACATTACTTATTGGTATAATAATAATTAAATACAAAAATGTATATAGTGCAACTATCGATTTTTAGATTTTTAGTATAAAAATTGACAAAACAGCCTACCATCATTCTCTTTTCCATATTATGTCTAAAAGTCGGACAACTTATAAACCTCGATAAAAAAAATGTGTTTTATTGTTAAAAACTGCTTTCGACATATAATTATTAACGTATTTTGTATTATATTCATTGCATCACACAATACAAGAAGATTCATTAGTATTCCTATAATATACGTAGTTTGACAATTTATATTTGCTTTATAATTAGAAATTATCACTCGTTCAATGACAAGAGAAAATTGAAAGAATGAAAAAATTATATTTTTGAAACAAAGTACCTATTACCGGTAAGTTTTTAGATGGTCAATAGTATAAAAATATTTCACGGTGCGGGAAACTATACGTGATCTATGTCTTTACGCACCGTAAAAGACATGTTGGAAATGTCATCAACTGCAAAATGTGAGGCAAAACTAGCCTGATTACTGAGGGTGTATTTGACAAGTTGCTAGGTGGCTACTGGCTAGTTAAAAACCTAGATAACCCTGAGATGAAAAAGGAGTAGCGCAAGTGAACGTGTGTGTAGAATGAGTGGGACGGAAACCACACGTGAGGTGAAGAGAACGATAGAACAGTAGGTAATTAATAATGGAATTTGCGTGTTAAACTGCGCGGAAACCTGCTCTCTAAAAACGGATCGTGGGTAAAACTTCTATCTCGGATTATGCATTACTGCCCTTTTGCGGGTTTTAGTCTAAGCCAACCCACTCATCCCCTTACCGACCCAGGCCATTCGCTTGTTCGTTTTACACGCACATCGAATTCAAACGTGGTGCGGCCTATCCACCTATATATATATATATTCACCGAACACTCTGTGCAAACATAGGAGTGGAATTATTAAGGGAGTTGGCCAAAGTTCGTTTCATTCTTAACAAACGTCATGCAGTGTGAGACAGAGGGTGAGAGTGTATAAGAAAGAGAGAGAGAGTATACTTACGACCACTATTTACTGCCGAGTCGTTAGATCTAACCTCTCGCTGGTTGTATACATAAATTAGTAAAAGTTAACTACACTAACTACTACTGCACACACAACGAATATTGTTATCATCCAACGAAGTACGTTTCCAATTATGCACCGCCCAAGTTCGTATTGGCTGGGGACATGATGTGGCAATGGCTCTAGCGAGTTTCATAACATAAATATAATATCATGTCGGAAGACTGTGATTTCGGAGATGCAATAACAAATATATTTATTACATAGGTATGCAATAGTAAATATAATGTGTAGGTACACAGTGGTACCTACATAGGCTATACTTGTGATCTGTAGATATGATGATAATATTTCTGATCTTAGATTGGTTTTCTAAGTAAAATAAACATAACTTACCATACATTTAATAAGTAGTAATTAGGTTGGATTAGGTGTATATTAGGTGTACAATTCAGGTAATTACTCAAAATTTTCATCAAACAAACTATTACATTTTTTCAACTACAACCCAACTCAGATAGCAGCTTTGGACCTATTTTAAAGAAGGATTATCCACTCATACTCTACTTTGCTTAAGTTAGCACGGTCAACATTTAAAAAGACAATTTAGATCTTTAACGTAAACTTAACTAGGCGTTACAACATATAATGTAACAAAAATTAGTAATAAGAGAGCAGTTTCTATACTAAAAACTATTTCTTTAAGTACAACATATTAGAATACCTATTGTTTTTAGTAAAAATACTATGAGTATTCAAGTCAATCAAAACATAATATCATCACTTACTTTATATACAGAAAAATAATGTATTAGATATCAGTTATGTGTAACATAATTTAAACTATAATAATTTAAAGATACTGATGTACTATTGTTTTCAAAAATATCGACACTGACAATTTGGTTAGTTTTAATTATTGGATTACCTTCTAGGTATAATATACATTTGTGTTCTATTAATTAGTTTTTTGGGGTAAAAAAAACTGTTCAAATAAATAGGGTGAATTGCCTCTTTTTTACAGTACCTAAATTAATAAAAACCGGATTTTTTTAAAAAAAATGTTTGGATTTAAATTAATTGTTTTATGTTTGTCATTATACTTTATTTGCCTGCTAAGAATAATAGTCCTTAATAATGGTTTTACATAAATTATAAATATAATATGTATTATTTAGTCAAGTAATTATTTACTAAACTCAGGTATAGCCCCAAGTTATTTCCCATATAATGCCACTTCTAGGTCTCATATTATACGTTCTTAAAGTTCTATTTCATTTTAAAATCTATTACGATTGTTATAATGAAATTATTCTACATTCTTCAAGTGGCTGTCCTGTGAATTACCAATATAATTTGATTTTTCTCTAAATTTCCAGACTCACATTGAGAAACTTGGAATGGATGGCAATTACAAGGCATTTACGCTATTAGAATTTTTCAAGTAAAATTCATCTGAATTTATGCATGATAGTTCATGAAAAACCTTGTATGGTTAATTATTATTCTTGTCTCATTTGGAGTACAGGATGGTTATTTGAAATTTCTGAACTTTTCACCTTCATGTTACACGTCAAATACGTATCACATGAATATTTACGAAGCTTAAAACATCTCCGTTCGTCAACATTGTGTGATATAGAGGAATAAGCAGGATAATTATTACATTAAATTAGTTATGGTATGAAATACTTGTGAGAAACAGCTCTTTTTAAATGTTCAATCCTCAAATTTTATGCATTTTTAACTATAAAATAATTTACAACTTTTCGAGATTAAAAAAAATTTGGCCACGACCCTTTAGTGTTTTTGGGAGATTGTAAACTCGGCCTGAGGAAAAAACATTTTCAAAAGGTCGATGGTAAACTCGGCCTGGGTTTTTTTCAGGTCAAAATTATTTAGATGTAAACTCGGCCCCGATTTTTTTCAGGTAAAAATAATTTAGGTGTAAAAACCATGATTTTTCTTATAATATTGGGGTGAGTGGAATTAAAACTTGAATTAAAATGCGCATGAAATGATTCACATGCATTTGTTGTTAAATACGTTTCAACTGATGCACTGGCCCACATTTCAGGCGGAAACATAGAATCTTTTCCTATGTATGTTTTCGGGCCGAGTTTACAATTGATTTATTTTACTACCTGAAATTTCCGGGCCGAGTTTACAATCTACCTATTTTTATTACCTAAAATTCTCGGGCCGAGTTTACAACAAAAAAGGTAACTTCGGGCCCAGTTTACATTTGCCCAGTGTTTTTAAGCTTATGTATTAAATAAAAACTATGATAAATCTTATTGCATTCATTTTCAAACTGTATTATATAGCAAAAAATTTATTTATTGCTATTTATAAAAAAAAAAACTAAAAAAAAAAAATCGAAAATTGGAAATGTTAATAAATAGAACAACAATTTGAAAACAATACCATTCATAGAAAACTCTAATATAAACATCCAATGAAAATGTCAAGTGCCAACGTTTATTTGTCTTTGAGTTACACCAAAAAAACAAAAAAAAATATCAAGAACCTACTGGTTTTGGGGAATGATTCTCATTTTTCCATATTTTTTTTTAATGTTCTAAAAGCTTTTGAAAACTATTGAAAATTTTTAAAATGGTGGTGAGCATGGTTGGTGAATCATCCTGTATATATTATATTATATATTTATATCTATATTAAATGTAAGAATAGGAAGTAAACATAAACTTGGTATTTCACCGACTCATCGTGTTCCACTTTATACCCAGACTCATCGGAGTGAAGAGGTTAAAGTGTAAGTAGTTATAAAACTAATTTGGAATTCAGATCCGGTTTTAGAAAGAATAAAAGTGGATGAGTCGGATGAGTGCGAAGGAATAAAAGCTGTTCATACCGGACGATTAACTCTAGGGGAAAAAAGTTTTGACCGCTTAAACGGAAATTCCGAATAATAAGGATACAAATTACGTTTACAGATTTAATTAAACGAACGAAAGAAGTTCATTAGATGAGTAATTATGAATAATAATTGTGTCTTTTGTTCGCGGATTTTCTAAATCG
Source organism: Myzus persicae (assembly GCF_001856785.1). Lineage (NCBI taxonomy): Eukaryota > Metazoa > Arthropoda > Insecta > Hemiptera > Aphididae > Myzus > Myzus persicae. The sequence goes on from NW_019103997.1 coordinate 40,030, forward strand.
TTAATTTAAACACAAATGTATGAAGTATATAGATTTTATAATATTATAAATTAGAACACAATTGATCTAGAGTCTAGAAATTTTTTTTTAAAATCTTATGGTATAATATTTCATAAGGCAATAAATATTCAGTTTTTATAAAAAAGGTTTGTATTCCGAAATGGTGTAGTTTATAGGTCTACAATCCTTCTTATAAGTCAGCGGGCAACTTGTTACTTGTTTCAAAATCTTTTGGGCTATATTAGTAATAATCACATATTCACATATGCCTATAGGTAATTTTTTTGTGGAATAAGTGAATAATTGTATTACAACTTATACCTAATATTAATTAATTATTTTTTCATTCTAAAATTATAGCTATTGTGTATAGCATATTATGGGCGATGGCTGTTGAATACAATAAATTATAACTAATAAAAGCCTCCTATTAAATAACTATAAAATGTATTAGTTAACTAACAAATATTCGAACGCGGGTCAATATAGGTATTGTCGCGTTCGTAATTTAATATAATTACTAGTATTTGTAATCAACGCTATCATATAATAATGTAGGTACTTATACATATACATTATTAGACGTCGGCCACTATCCATCAGTTGAGCAATATACAGTAGAAAGTAGAAACCGTATATAATGACACCGGTTGCAGTGACATATTAGATGTAATGAACTTAGATTAAAGGTCCCGGGAAAACTCCTATATTGTATGTACTAATTTGTATCGATTATTATGACGTCTATATAAAGACTATACAATTGTTATGACGTTTATTTTTGGTTGTATTGGAAAAATAGTGGAATTTGTATGGCTCCGAATAACGTAAGTCCAAAGATACATTTTGAAGAACCAGAAAAAGCAAATAGAGCTTGATTTTTATTCAAACAAAGTTCAGTCTAAAATAACAGATTTTTTAAAATCAAAATTGAATTAGTTAATTGAAATATGTACATAATTAAATGTTTTTATCTTTACTTTGTTTCTATGTATACATGTATACATCATTGCAGGAATAAATAATAATATGTATTGAAGTTACAATTTTTTTTTCGTCATTTTGGTTATAATGACTAACTGTTATTATGACCTATTTTCTTTGGTCTCTTGAACGTCACTATAAACGGTTTCTATTGTATATATCTCTCAACTGATAGATACTAACTGATGTCTGATAATATTGTATAGGAGTACATTATATTGAAATAGATTCATAGATAATATTATTTATAAGGTATATATTAGTTTATCTTACACAGTTTGTATAATATAGAGTGATTGCATTGTGCAAACAATAATATAACATCTATAACTTATTTATAGTAGGTGAATTAAAATATTAAATTTTCATAATACTGTGGAAAATGTACATTTGTATGTACATAATATCTTCAGATTTACTGCAGAAGTAGTTTAATATATTATGCATCATCTCATGATTAAACCACAAATGGCAATAAAAATTAAATTTTAATTTCAGGAATACATTACTATTAATTGTTATTGTAAGCATTAATCAGGATAGATTCTAGAAGATAATTTACCAACATACATATTTTTTACTTTCTTGATTTTTAATCAAGTAAGTATAGTAATTGAAATAAAAAAGCCTGAATTTTGAAAACTTCAAAAATTTGGGTTAATTAAATAGAAAAAAAAGTAAAAATATTACTCGGTAATAATTAGTAGGTGGGTATTTAAACTAGCATTAAAATAAAATATTAATAAGAGAGATCCGTTATCACACCCAAGTAGTATAACGATTTGAATCCACAAAATCGTCAGCGTGAACAGTCCCAAAATATCTATTTTTTAACTTTTATCCTATATTATGATAGCTAGAATGTTGGTTGATAGGTCATTAATAAGGGATTGTCAAGTAGATACAAAATGTGAAATGTGCAATTTAAAAAAAAAATATATTTATTTTTTCACAGTAAGTTATTTTTCGCTAGATTTTCATTTATCGAAGTTGATTTCCGAAACCGGAGAATCAATTTTATTGTTTGGGGTCTTGTTAAATTCACATTTGCTAGGAAAAGTGCAGTGAAGATTTTTAGAACTTTATCTCCGATCTTTAATTCACTACAAAGCTTTAAAGCTGAAAAACATCGAAAAACACCCAATAAAATGTGTTTTAATTTTTTTTAAAGCTCTGTAGTCAACTAGTGAATTAACTATTAAAGATAAAGTTCTGAAAATCTTGACTGCACTTCTCCTAGCCAATGTGAATCCAACAAGAACCCAAACAACAAAATCCGCTCTAAATGAAAATGATTTTTTTTTTGTGGAGCTGTTCACACCGACGTTTTTCTAGTTTCAAATTGTTGTTCCATTTGTGTGTGATATCGGGAAATATTCATATTATGTTCACTGTTCGTTATTATCAAGCTTAATAATAGCTAATAAATAGGGAATTTAATAAATATAACAAGCAAAATTACTTTAAAACCTCTTAAATTCAAACCAGTTATATTCAACCTACTATATTCTACCATAATCAAATATCATCTCAATAAGCTAATTTGCAATCAATAATTTACTTAAAGTACAATTTTTTTTTACCATAAAGATGTAACAAGATACATACATATTACAGTTAATACATTTCTAAAAATTAAAAATCAAAAAGTTTACATGCCGATCTATGACTTGGCAAGCTTTTTATTAAATACAATTGGTATATTGTGTTTTATTAATTTTAATATTAATATTATAGCTTTAAGTATGCATAAATGGGCTTAAAATAAGGTTAGGTTATAACCTAACCATCAGTAATTTGGAAGTATATAACAAACGAGTTTAGTCAGTTAATCATAAACACAATATGCACTTAAAATATTATTAGCATATTTAATAATTTGTTTTTTTTTTTAAATATTTATTGATCAACTTTGGGGTAACTACTAATGGTTACCAAATATTTCGGGTATTGTTCAAAAAACCAAAAAATAATATAATAAACAAACATCTTTAATCAGATAAAGTTGTTGGTACATTTCACTGACAATTCGCAAATAGCTACCTTTATAGAATATAAATGATACAAAATATTTTGAGGCAAGTCGATATACTTGAGTGTCTGTGTATAGGTTCCTATACATGTATGCAGTCAGGTTGCTAGTGAGCGTTATGTTCCCAGAGATTGTAAACGGGTTTAAGGTTTCTGGAAATTATGTTTATGAAAGAAAATAATCGTAATAATAAACGCATTTCGTTACCATTGGACACTAAAAAACGCACGCAAGTATAACGCTATGCGAATATTTATAGAAAGCAGAAAAAAAAGGAAAAACTTTCTAGTGAAACTTTGCAATCCTCTGGGGTGTGCCCCCGGAGTCGGCACTTCAGTGAAAATAAGCTCTGACGTTAAAAAAATACTATACATTATACAATATACATGTAAATAATAAATATTTTGTAAACAGAAAAAAAGCTGCTAGGCAATAATAAAATAAAACCTTTCGGCTGTATATATAATAATAGTACCCATTACATATTATATATGTATAGTGTACGAACGAAAATCGCAAATCGCAAACTATAATTCGTGGTGGTCTGTTTGTCAGAAAAATGTTGGAACTTCGGAGCCAGTTTTTAAAAACGTGTAACGATCTAACAAATATTATGTATAGTACGTGCATAGTAATAATAATAATAATAATAACAACAGTAAAGTGAACGGCGTGTGGGGTGTGTGTGGGGCCTTGATAATGGTCGGTGATTTGTACTAGATGACGTTGTGCGCTGTTCCTGTAACAAATCACAAAAAAAAAAACCATGACCTCCTACTGTACCACTGGTCTGCAGTAGGCTGGTGAGCTATAAATCACCAGTACGATAGGGTTGCCACCGCACAACATAGCACGCTAATCTCGAACACGGCGTTATGGTACCTAAATAGTTTTTTTCTCGGACTTGTTGTTTCCGTAATTTTTTATCGTTAGTAGAAAATATTAAAGTTTGTTAGTTCGTTTTCAACGATATCGCATCGCTATTACGTTTACAATATTTTAGATAGGTAGGTACCTACTATACACACAACTGATGCATTATCGTGTACATAAAATATGTATTGTAGAAACCCTAGCTAGGATAATTTTTTAACATATATCATAAATACCTATATGTTTTTGGGGTAGATCCAAATTTTTTTTCACCAGTTTGTATATCACCATAGAAATTTAAATCAACAATTATTATTCCAAAAATCAATCTATTATAGCATGCTAGTAGATATTCTTCCTCTTGGTTATTATACAAAGAAACATTTACCTTCATATTATGTGATTCCTCAATTTTCCTTATACAAGGGGTATAATATCATGCCACTTTATCTTGGGAGGGGGTTATTGGTTACTTATTTTTTTTTACTTTATAGTAAATTGTTTGCCAAATTATGTGTGGCTTAAGTCAAACTTCTTACGTTGCTCAATCAACGTGTTTAACATTAATTTTAGGTTTTAAACTCTTAGTCTTTTTATCTTAATATACATACTACTCGTATAATACACTGCACTACTGAAGCGATTTCATACTTATTTAAATACATATATCAAACTAAAACATTTCAAATTATGGATAGCTGCATGCAGGGTATCCTCAATGTATTTGTACTACTCTATTCTACGACCATAAATATTAAATAATTGGCGTAAGAATTTTTGAATGTTCTAAAGTGATGATAACCATAATGCACGTTCATTATTTCATATTTATAATTTATATTATGACATAAATAAAGAATTACTCAATCGAAAAAGTACTAGATAACTTTATGATAACTATATAGTCCAAGGAGTATACAAATAATATTTTGCCTCAAATAAATCTTTAGATTGTAAGTAATTTTTTTTTAAATACAAATTTATATATTTTACACTCTAAAAATATCTCTCGGTCAACTATAAAAATGTAACCATATCACAAATTATAAATCAATAATGTATAATTATTGCATATGCTGCGGGATGGCATTATGACAGTGAATTATGGGAATTTAGTAGAATCAAAAAATAATAATTACCCACCTAAAAATGTAATGTAGTTTTAACTAATGATTATTATTCACCAATAATTATATCTTATTATTTATCTATTTGATCGGTTAAATTTAAAATTATATACATTTTAGGTAAACGCAGTTATCACAATGACAAAAACGTTCAATCGGATGATAAAATAATATAATTATTTTTACATAATTATTAACGCAATCGAATCGTAGAGATAGAATATTACTGAAAGATAAAACATAACACATATAATAAATACACTTCGTGTTAATATTTATATTTAATTTTTATCTCAGGAAAATGTATTTGAATAAAGTTAGAATAGGTACGACCACTGTGTTGAGGTACCTACCTAACTTGTGACCGCGAAAACTTTGTTTTACAGTGTCCCAAACGTCGTGTTATAAAATGTAGATTAATTAAAAATGATTATACGTGGATACTACACTGTGACGTTGAACACGAAGTAACATAACGTAAGTTAATTTAATGCCGCTTTACATATTCATTATAATATTAAATACAATTATCATATGGGTTGGGTATAATAAAAAATGGTTTCTATCCAGGTTAATTTCTTAAGGATTGGCTCATGCATTCCCATTATATTATAATATTATAAGCTCCGAGAACGATTTTTTTTATCATTGAATATCATTTTCTCGCTAAACTTATTTGCCGTAATGTCTTTAAATTATTTTTGTGTAAAAAGAAAATAAAAATAAATATTTATAAAAAATAATTAATAAAAATACATAAATGTCGGCACAGAGAAAATTACTGTTTTATGATCAAATAGCTAGGTTATCACTAGGATGTTGATGGTTTATGAATTTTTCCCTTATGCAATGCTCTCTTAACTACAAACTATTGTTTTATACCTCCCTGATTCAAAATATATAAATTTAATTTTGCATTTTTTTACACTTTTGTGTATAAATGCAATTTTTATATTTGTAATTAATTTTTTTTATTATTTCATATTATAGATATATAATGTTTTGTAATTGTTGTAAATTATATAGATTTCAATCAATTTTAAATTTCAAAGAAAATGTTAACATTTTTTACAACAATTTATTGATTATTACTGGAGAGATTTTGTTATGATTAGATTTACTGCATAAAGGTGCTCGTGTGTCTTTCTACACATACTTCTATAGATACGCCAATTGATTAGTTGATTGATATGATAAATTATCGCATAAGTCATTTCTTTTTTTTACACCCTGTATACTGAATAGATTATTACCACGACTAGGTTTTTTATTTGTATCTTTGCCATAGAAGACTAAAAATTGGAGCACTAACAAAAATTTTCCAATAGAAAATAAACACTTTTGGCGGAGGTTTATTCAACCGGGGATGTGAAGAGTCCGATTCATTAGCATTTTTGATTAAGTTTAGTAGAATGTATAAACATTCAAAATATTCTAGAACCCATCAAAGAATTGAACTATATAGCATAATATATGATATGGAATAAAAAAAATAATATATAATGCATAATTTTGGAATCCAGGAGGCCCGGGAATCGTTTTTACGACATATCTCGATACAAAATATTGAATATACCTATAAGAACGTAAAACAAATTACAAATAAAATAAGGGCGAGGTCAGACATTCTAAATTCTAAAAGACAGAGAATCAATAAAACACACGTGAAATAACGTTTTTTAGAAAAAGCTTAAAAATATTATGTATAATATTATAATATTATTGTTCGTATCTATAAAAAAAAAAATGTTATTGTTTCATTTTAAGTTCATAGCCCATAGGTAATACATATTTTACATGTTAATATATTATATTATTTAATAGCATAAGTAATAAAATAGAACAAAAATGGTAACAGCTAAAATATCAAAATAGTTTAAACTTTAAGAGACCTTCACTGTGAAGACAACATGGTAGTTGCTATCACAAAGTCATGTTAGAGCAGCTATTCACTATCACACCTGTATGATTGTTGATAGTGAATTTGGGATGTTTAAACTAAGATTATTACTGTGTACACAAATAGCTTTTTTTGGGAATTATAAACCACTAACCGTAGGTGATTATAGACGTTATTGATAAGGCACTGTCGAAACACAATTTTCCATATAATTACCATTTGTTAGGAGAGTAAAATATAAAAATACAATAATAACATCATTGAGTAAAAAATATTGTATAAAATATAAAGTAACAGATTTAAAAATTCATTTTATAAACATTCAAATTACGGAAATATACAAATTAACATTGTTTATTATTTATAATGAATATTATAGCCTATATCAGTAGTTCTTAACCGGTGTTCCGTGGACTTAGTATAAATGTGCCGTTAAAAAAAATGTTTAGTTTCATTGTCTTAACATTTTGACTTTTATGAACTTCCAACACACAAAAGTATAAGACGTGTATAACAATATACTATACAGTGTATAAAATCATTTTAGGTTAATATGTTAAAAAATTAAAAAATGTAGTATATTACTATTTTATTTTACGGCTGTACTAACCTGACCTTAAAAAATGTGAAGTGTTCCGTCATTCGAAAAAGGTTAAAACCACTGGCCTATAGGTGCGTGGATTGTATACATCCATATAATGTGTAAATATTTAAATATAGGTAACAGATTGGCATATAATATTTGTATTTGTATTTGTATTTGTATAATATAAATGATACCTGTAAATAATTGTAGGTAGATTTGAAAAGAAAAATGAAAGTACCAAATTTCTAGGAATAATCGTTTTATTGACCATTTCAGAGCGAACACATTAAGAAAATCTGAAACATGTTTATTTTTCATAAGGTGTGATATATTTATGAGTTCACCATTACAATTAAAGTAGTAATCAATAAGCACACTACGTGTATAATAACAATAACAAATTAAGATGAGACAAAGCGTGACTATGTACCTATAAATGATCGAAAAAATTGTACAATAAAGGTACCGCTGTACCAGTGCCTGCTGCGTATTTCAATTAGGTAGGTAACTACAATATTGTCAAACTGATTGATCAAATCACTCAAGAGAATACCAACTCTATTTCCGCCACCATACAATGAAATCGGAACTGCCAATTCCTACAACTAAATTTAGTATCTTTTAACTGATAATTCATTATTGTTTATCATTGCCTGCCAGTATTTGTAAACGTTATGTTATATAATGTATATGAATATAAATCATTTTGTAAATGACCACTGCTACGCATAACATATAGCTAAATAAAATTTAAAAAAAACAAAAGTTGCAAAAAGTTTGTTGTTTATTAATTTCATAGTTTAATAATACATAATAAAATATAAAATAATATCACTATTTGTTTGAAAAATATTTAAATTTCAAATATTTTTTGAATTTATCGACAAAAATGATAACACAAAATTAATTAACTTAATTAAGTTCTAAAATTAAAATAAACGAGCAAGGTAGTAAATGTTAATTGCTGTTTGGAAATGTGGTGTTTGTGTGCCACACACTACGCTTTTTTTAACTAAGCTCCTTTCATCTACCAATCGATCTCAAATCAAGTTCAAAAATTGGTTGGTGCAATCTGGTCAATAATACAATAACTATTACTAATGTTTATAGATTAAGAGTTTATTTGAGACTAAGAAACGGATTTTTACCGAGTGAAACTTAACCCAACCTATAAGTACGACTTCTCAATTAAGATGGTTTGTGTACCATTAAGTTATTACTATACATATACCATAAAAGTATAATGAATTATAACTTGTCAATATACCTAATAGTCAAAAGCAGACATTTTCTATTTTTATAAAACTACCGCCTGCGATCGATATCATCTTTATTTCAGAAAAAGGGACGAAAATTAACAGGATAAAATTTTTTTAGGCTCACAGCCAAAAAGTTCTGAATATCTTATCGTCCAAGAGGGGGATTAATGATTATTTCCTTGCCATTTTTTTACCCTCTTAACTGGAATAAATATATTGCCAATAAAGTTTTGTGCCAGAGATAACGAAATTAAAGAAAAACTTTTTCCCCTCTGACTGTACCTAATACACATTATACAGTATAGTATTATTATATCATAATTAACGGTTAAATATGTATATAGGAACAAAGATAAAAATTACATTTATTTTTCCCGAATTTCAATCCCTTATAATGAATAATAAGTATACATATTATAATAGTATGTGTTTTATATTATTAATGATAAACATTTAATTAAAATTTCAAAATTAAACGACGCTTAAAAAAAAAATGCCATCTACAGCGTATCTAACGTAATATTTTTTTTTTCAATTTAGTCCTGCGCCAATTTAGTAACTGTGTTGTCATGTAAACATCAGTGAAAATCAAATTAGATTTTTGAACGTAATTTACTTAAAATATTAATTAATTAATTATAAAAAAATATCTACCTTCTTTAAACGCCCAGTTAATTTAAAAAATAATAAAGTAAATTAACAAACCGATGAGTATGTGTATAAATACTTTAGGTAGGTATATAGTACGTAAAACGGTGAGGAATAAGAATTACAATCAACCAATAATTAAAATTAATTAAATACAAATGTATACTATTAAATGCATAAAATATTTTTTATTTATAAATAAATTGTATAGGCAGTACATTTTTAGCAAAATTAATAAATATTTAAATGTTAAAACTAACAAAACAATTAATATTTCTACTGATTTAATAAAATATATAAAAATCATTTACTCAACTTAAATACAATTAAATTGTTTTCTTTTTTAAGGCTTAACATTATGGTGATATGATAAAAAAATAAAAACCATGCAAATACCTATAACAATAACATAACACACTTTTATTGTAATCCAGCAAATTATAATATCTATTTAAGACTTAAGTAGTTTTTATACCTCATTGTAATGTATGATTTGAATAATATATTAAATAACAATATTACCTACCTTTAATATTTCAATATAATATATAGAGTGATTTCTTAAGAATACTCATTCCATTTTTCTCTTTAATAGAACATTTATTCAAATTCTGATTTTTAGAATTTTTAAATAGGAATAAAAACCATAATATTTTCAAATGTTTGATACATTTTGTACTACTTCAGGAATATTCTGTGGGGGTACAAACTTCTATGTTTCAATCCAAAACCCCCTTCGTTTTACTGAAAATTATTTAGAGTTTTTTTTTTTGAACATGTTGATCCATCTAAATCGAAGTTCTTTATGAGTAGTTTCTGAGTTATTAAAATGTTTATACTTAAGATAATAATCCTTAAAAATGATTTTATAAAAATAAAAATCTATATGCCATGTAGTAGTAGATATAATATTTATTATACTTGGATAATTTTTACAAATTATTCGTGTTGACAAATCAATAGTAATTGATAACTTTTTTAAATCGTCTAACTTATCTACATAACCCATTACCGTAGACATATTATCTTTACAACACACAGTTACATAACTCAAAAACTATACTACCTTGAATTTTGATTTAGATAAGTACATCAAAATTCTCAAAACAAAAAAATAACCTAACCTAACTTGATAATTTAAAATGAAAAAGGAGATTCCTATTTGAAAAACTACAGTTTTGTATTATCACAGGATCATCCTTAAGTATTTTACAACATGTTGCAATGATTCGAAAAATGGTCTCCAAGTGTATTTAAAAATTCTAAAAATCTGAATTTCAATACATGCATAATTTAAGCATACAAATAGTATGAGCATATTTAAAAAACCACCCTGTATACCACATTATTCATATAACTAATATTCAATCAAAATGTGTAATGATATACTATAACATTGAGATGTAGAAGAATACTGCCATTTAATTCATATAATATTCATAATAATAATATTCTCATTATGTATACAATACGCATTATACATATGTATAAATATTTAATATATCAGCACTATCGGTGGTACTTCGATGGGACCAAGAAATTGTGATATCATAAACATGGCAGCGTTTAGCTCCAAAGGGGTTTGTGAATACAGCGAAATAAAACGTTTAACGATACACGACGTTCGCAATGCACGTGTTTTCCTTATTTCTGTCCCTACAAAACTTTTCTAATTTGGTGAAAATATTATAAAATATATAGAGGTATTATAATATAGATATATTTTTATTATTATTATTTTGCGCAACTGAAAACGAAAATAAGATGTAACGCCGAGCCGCCGTGGAGGAGAAGTATATTATAAAGAAAACTTTTTCCCGTAAATACAAAATCCATCCGCTGTTGTAGGCGCCATATCGAAATGAACGGTCGGATATTAAAAACTGGCACTGCTACATTAAATGTCACAGCATCTGTCACTGGCGTCCAACCGACTGTGCAGTTGAATTATTCAATATTTAATTTGTCAATATTAAAACAGCTATACGAAAATACTCAGAACGTTGGAGACAGAAAACAGGTATATATAAAAATAATGAAAAGACTGGAAATAATATAATATGGTAAACAATTAGTAAATATGTATATAGATAGAGTAAGTGTATATAGCACGTTAAAAATCAAACAAAATAATAATTTATCTACAAAACATATAACCACGTTCCAAATGTATGCGAATTAGAAGCAAAAATAAGCCAAGGAAATGAAATACCGAACACTATATCGTCATAAAACAACCCTCAGAAAATAATAAATACCCTATTATTATTTTTTATAACTCAAAAACCTTAGAAAATTGGACATTTTCACCAAATACTTGCCATAGAGTTTAATAGATAATATTTAAAAATATTTCGACTCTTTTTGAATTATTTTTTGAATATTTTTTTTCAATTTATGTTAGTCAAATGATTGTTTCTACGCCTATCACTTAAACAATTAAAACAAGGTTTCTTATAGTAATTCAAAAATATCAAAAATACAATTTGACAATTTTTTTTTTTCAAAATATTCATACAGACGAAATCTGATATTTTATTCGATTCGATTCAATTAAACGCTGATTAAAGATTTTTTTCAAACAATATAAGTAATTTTGTTGTAAATTGTAATTCAAGAAGAGTATTATAAAAAAACTTAAATTTGAAACATTCCAAAATTACTTAAGTTGTTACACACATCAGAATATTTTGAAAATATTTACAGCACCAATTATTTATGTTTCCCTAATATTATTATAATATCTGTTCAATGCATAGACGTAATAATCACAACACAATTTTTACACAATGCATCGTCGAAATGGATACTACCTAACTAATATTTTAAGAATATTTTTACTTCACCCTTCCAATATTATATAGTCACCACTCGCCTACTATCATTTTTAATATAAATATGAATCTTTGATGTATGATGAAGACTTTTAATATTTTACTTTGTATAATGTATTAATAATGTGTACAGGTAATTATATTCAGTTATAACGGGTAAATGCATGAATGAACAACATGCCAACTCTCAAATGAATCGTAAATTAAGTCAGTGCATTAACAGTATATGCAATTGTAGTACTGCACCAGATGACGTTTGCACTTTGTACTCGCATCCCCACCTCGTGCCTGTAGTCAGTGTTCACACATTTTGGCTCTTATTTTTATAACCTTTATTATATGGTGTTGAATGTGTATTGCCATTGAACTAATAGTTTTGAATGAGTAGTGAAACATTACATATATTATTTAATTATCTCCATACGCATTATGTCTAAGATGCATTAAAAAAACACCGATCAGTTCTCCATTGCCATTCCTCTAATCTTCGACCAAAATAACTAATAACTTGCCAAAAAATATCCAGTATCCAGTATTCATTAATCGCTATCCGCTGTCAACTTTTATAAAACATACACATACTTTATATCAATCAGAGTACCTAATTATATTATCTAATTACAAAACGTAGAAATATATGTTATATTAATATTCACCACATTTCATAGTCAAAAATATATGCCAGCTGCTAAGTATGATTGATATAAACTAATTTCAACATAAATGTCGGTATAAAGACGTGTATAACTTGTAAATTATGAATATTTTAAGAAATCTATGTAAGATGAAACCCGAGAGTGTTAGATTTAATGAAACTCGCAATATTATCTCGAGTAGGTTTTCACTGAATAAAGGATTTAATATTACAACTATTTTGTGCAAATTCAAATTGTTATCCTTTTTTTATTTGCACTACTTGCATGCAGCAAAACAAATTTTTTTCCGAACACTACCACCTTTTTGAGTTTGGCAAACATTTTTTTTTTCACAACTGACATAATATTTATGATTTCATCTATCAAAAAGGTGGCTAATTGAAAGTGCATTAATGTATCAACAAATAAAATAAAATCACATGCAAATTTATGAATTCGTTTACGAGTTAAATGCGATAAAAAGTAATATATGCATAGATTGAAACTTTAACTCACTCGAAATTCGACATATTTTTTAGATAGGAACATCATTATAAGTTAAACTTGTTATAAAAAAATTATGCGCGTAATTCAAATTTGATCTCAAATAAAGAGATTACAATTTTTCAAAAACGTCGTGTTGCTCCAAATGTGCTGAAAAAAGGTTAAAATAGAATCAAATGTATGATAATTTGAAAAAACTATTTAGTGTTACCAAAAGTACCTTAAACTGTAATCACATAGTAAGTATTTATGGAGTGTCTTTACACATATAATATACTTTATGTGATTTTATTTTAACATTATGCAGCTTTTTAAAATTGCAATGTAGGTAACACTTATGTACCTTTAGCTTAAAATATTGAGTTGAGTTAATTGCAATTAGTTTACTGTGATGTTAAAAAAATACTTATAGTAGGCAAGAAAATATGTAACTACTAAGACAACAGATATTCGACTATTCCTCATCTTATCAAGTTTAAGTCTATATTTTCATCTTTATCTTACATCACTTCTTTCGGTATCGACACAACAGACAATTCATTCAGTCACACACTCATACTTAACACAACGTCGAGTATACAAACTTGCATTTATAAAATTCTTTTGGTAGGAGTTATTTTTTTATCGTTTTATTGAAATATTAAATTAAATTTTACGAATCGGAAGTTGTGTGCTGAACAAAAGAAGTGCATTAAAACAACGAATAACAGTTATAATAAGGTCGTTAAATACTGCAAAATAGAACTGTTGCAGAATTTTAACAAACTACATAATAATATATCCAAAAGAATAACAGAAGAATTTTAGTTTTAGTTGTTTGTTATTACGCAGTACCTAGTAAATATATAAAATTAGAAAATATTTTTTTCCTCCAGCATAAATTACATGGAATTTCAATAAAGCAATTCTTCCTAATACGAATAACTATATCTGTGCTGTAAGTATATATTATTAAGTTATTATAACACATGCCTATCGTTGTACGTCGTGTTAAATCATTTTTACGTTTTTTCTAATGAGCATACTCAATTTATTATTTAATATAATTAAATTGCAAAATATACTCAAGTCATCATTAATGAAAATGGCATTGCAATAATAGGCAATGACGGAATTGGTTATGGGAAAAATAAATAGCATCCAGTGGTTCAACTATAAAAAGTACATTTTTATTGTATTAAAATGCGCAATGAATAAAAACAGAACAAGTAGGTACGACAAACAGTTTCTAAAAAATCGTCATCAAAGCTTTTTTGCCCGCCTTGTTATTCGTATTCCACAGTTCTGAATTTCTGATACGGAACGCCGTGAATACAAAACAGTTTCGTCACATGTTTTTTTCGATACAGTGCCCATTGCACTATATCTTTGTATTATAAATTATTATTATTAAACTGCAAAAACCCGTATTTTAAAAATGATATTTATTTGCCCGCTGTGTGTTCCTATATCAGACAGCTATTTTAGTTTCCCCGTATCCACAGCTGTTTCTTTTTCAATCGTTATTGTGTATTATTGCGTATTTGTTTTTTTTTTTTAAATATTTGCAAAAATTTGTTGTCCCCTATAGTTGATAATGTATTGGTATGCACTACATGTATATAATATAGAAGAAAATACTTGCCACTTGCATGCATATAATGCGTACGTATTACATTTATACAGTTACACCTTGACTCACTCTTTTCTTCTATGCCATCCCTAAAATACCCATCGTCTACTGCGGCAATACTTGCACAAAAATAATCACAAAATTATTTTAATTCTGAAAAAAAATCTCTGCCTTGGCGGCGACGGTCTTGAAAGCTTAAGAGTCTAATTACGGTCGTAATTTATTGGCCAAGGGAACAATAATAAACGCGTTCGCTGAACAGAATGCGATTGGGTAGTCGTAGTAAGGGGGTGGTATAAGTGGGGTGTACACCGACAGGTTTTTAATGATTTTCCGAAATGGTCGCGTCGTCGTCCGAACGCAAACCGGGGCGAGGACTACTAATTCACGCGCGCGGCTAATACGCGTAATTTATGGCCCGATGAGAATGGAATATTTTCACGAGCTAAACGAAAGTTTTCCGCTCAACAATATTCCCTATAATTTTTGTTTTACTTTAAACCTGCGAAATTGCGATCCAAATATGCCCCGTGGATACACCGCCTACACGCATGTATTTAACTTTAAACATAATTATTTGGTGTTCAATATTTATGCATTCATATTATGTTGCATAAATATTATATCCAATTTGTGTGTCGACATTGCGTCCATCGGTGGACCAACCCCAACGACAAGATTATTTACATTTTTTTGTTTTGTTTTTTGATCTGTTTAAATTTAATCAAATACTGATTTAAATTCTTATAAAATTTAAATCAGAAAAACTATTATGTACGTAGTTTTGATTACACACTACAACTGTCCATCATGATATATACATACCTAATACAAATAGGTGTTAGGTTAATAATGTAGATTCACTATCATTTTTTCACTGTATCTTCTCAATTTTGTTAGAAACAAATAATAAATTCACCACCTTAGAGTAAAAATGTTTTCGGCATTGAGTTATAGATTTATATAAAAAATTTTTACCGTCCAAAAAATGTTCACCTAAAAAGTGAATCATCATCAGGAAACCCATATTGTAGGTTCTTTTATTGCTGCCTTGCCGCATCAAGTACCTACATAATATCTTACGATGTACTTTTTTGATATATTGGTATCTCATATTTATGTAATCAAGACATTTTATATTGCGAAAAAATGTGTATTATTATCAGTATGTTGTTAAGTTAATAAATGGAATAAAAAGTTATTTAACATAATTCTCTGAGATTCAAAATTTTAAAATCAAGCTCTAGTGCACAGATAAGAGTCCCACACAACGTGACTTTGGAGCACATCATTAAAGGTGATTTGGAGTGGACCAGTAAACTTGCAAACTTTTGTTCATGGATCGAGTAGTTTTAAAACTTAAACATTGAAGAATTATTTTAATTTTTGCCGCTTGTTTAATCAAAGGGACTGAGGTCCGTAAAGCTGGATTAAAATTGAAAACTTAAATACAAATTGTAGACTTAGATGGAATAAATAAATCGAATACAATTTAAAAAAATTGTTTAGCTCGATATTATTGAACTTCATTTAAATAAATTGATAGACTTTAATAATATTCTGGAGATTCCCTAAGCATGAATACTCTCATTTTTTCTTTAAGTTGAGGTTTTTTTTAATTCCAATTTTTGGAATTTTTAAGTATGATTTAATACCATATAATTTAAATTCTTGAGATCATGACATAGATTTGTTTTTGGGTTGGAGACAATTTTTTTTTCTAACGTGATTTCATTGCGTAACACTTTGTTATCGTATGGAAATAAAAATAAATTAAAAGAAAAAAAACATATACTTAATAAAGAAATATTAACTTTTTCATAAAAAATTATCTGCCTAATAGCTTATAGTAGGAAAATTAAAATACAGACTTCTATAGTTCTATACACTTAGTACTATAACACTTCTTAAATATTACAAAAAAAAAAACGTTAAAAATAATTTAAAAGTAAAATCTAAGTAGCTGTATTTAAAAATTCTAAAAATCATATTTAGATTAACTGCATTATTGAGAAAAAAAATCTTGAGTATGTTGGGTGAATCATCCTGACACCCGTTTAATTGATATTTACCAGACTAAACTATTTCTTAAATACATTTTTCACAAAGTCTCCTTAAATGTATTCTGTTTTTATTAATTGTGAACAAATAATTGTATATGCAATTTTGTTTTCGTATTATAATTATACTTCTTAACTATGCTGTCATCAGCTTAAATCCTACCTTAATTTATTTTTTAGTCGTTTATATAATTTCCCAAACAGTATGTAGGTAGTTATATCTGGTACTATATACCAGTTATAAACTGGTATATAATAATATATAAAAATATTTTAGAATTATCTATGTGGCATTTCCAGCACGTTTTGTTTTTATTAATAATAATATTGTATTAAAATTGTTTTTCTCTCTCTAAACTTTCCATAATATTTTTCAATATGTCATTTTTATATTTAAATATATTCAAATTAATGCCATGATATATTTTTGATTGAAACTGTAATTAATACTATTACTACGCACTCAAATAAAAAGTAACTAAACAAAAAAAAAAATAGAAAACAGAATAATATGGTATTTATTATAATTACCATTTGTGCTATTAAATAAAATAAACATTTTGAAATTTTATTATAACTTAATGTACAAATTAAAAGGTATGATAAAAAAAGTTTAGACAAGAAATTGAAAAAGGTCCCAGATGATAAAATAATTGTCCGACCACTCTACCTACCTCGTTTACATTATACATTTTGAAAGTTTATAAACCATTTGCTAAATTACATTTTGATACAATAACGCAGACAAAAACTGAAATTACTTAAATGGAAATTGATATATGTACTAAAATAATGACAATTTCGCTTAAATTAAAGACTACTAGTAGTGAAAATAATTTACAACGTCTAATGTCTCAAACATTAACAAGCAATAATAATATATTGCTGTATGATATATGTATATTGTATATACAGTAGAAAACGTTTATAATGACGTTCAAGAGACCAAAGAAAATAAGTCATAATAACCGGTTGTCATTATAATCAAAATGACGAAAAAAAAATTGTAACTTCAATACAATATATTATTTATTTTATTATTATTTATTTATACAATGTAAAATATAGAAAAAAAAGTAAAGATAAAAAGATTTAATTATGTACATATTTAAATTAATTAATTCAACTATGATTTTAAAAAAATCTGTTATTCTAGACTGAACTTTGTTTGAATCAAAATCAAGCTCTATTTTTTTTCTAGTTCTTCAAAATGTATCTTTGGACTTACGTTATTCGGAGCTATACAAATTCCACTATTTTTCCAATTCAACCAAAAATAAACGTCATAACACCCGTATAGTCGCTATATAGAAGTCATAATAATCGATACAAATTAGTACAAACAATATAGGAGTTTTGAAGGGACCTTTTATCTAAAGTCATTACACTCAATATGTCACTGCAACCGGTGTCATTATAAACGGTTTCTACTGTATTTGATTTTAACTTATCGAAATAAAAATTAATTGGTTTTACATATATAGAATGTTGACGAAGAAAAAATACGTTGGGTATTAATGCCTTAACATATATTATAATAATAGTTAAATTACAGAACTTTATAGAAAATCATTTCAAATAATTATCTATTAAAAATTTTAAAACAATATGAAATTCAATCGAGTATAACAATAATAAAAAATATACTATGCTAATAATAACTGTTGTTATTGCATGAAATCGGTGAGCAATTTATGAAATAATAGTTTAACAAGAATTGAAGCAATACAAATACCGATTATATTCGTATGTATAATACACATTATATAATATATATGCTGGAGTTTCTGATAATCACGTCTGATCGCCCACTGTGACAGAAATATTAGGTCAGATTATAGTTTTTCACAAAAATCATATTCGTCATAAAACTTATAATTTATATTATATGAATTTGAAAACGAACGAATTAGGTACAGTAAAATAAATGTACATAGTCAATAATGAATGTTATTTGTTTGTATATAAGTTTAATAGTTTATAATAAATATAAAATTAAAAACATATATATTATCATGATTATTTAATTATCCAATGTTAATTTAAATAATAAAATTAAAATACGACCAGGTTAACAGTTTACTAACTAAATTCTTGGAACTATATATCCTATGGGGTATGTATGAGATTTAATTTTGGGGTGGTGGATAGAAATGATCATGGGCCCCTTAGAAGAGGACATCCATCATGATATAAAAAAATAATGACTAAAAATAAATTCCCTCTTTTAATATTTTTAAATGATAACTAACATTTGAATAGTTGATAAAATAATTTTCTAGTGGGGGAAAGAGAAATTACTATCCATATTAACTACTCAAATACATCACTAACTTATGTATATCTGTGCATGAACACAATAAAGTATAATATATTATAATAAAAGCTACACTTAAACTGATTTTACAATAAACCCGGGCACAAGCATAGTTCATACCGATTGAACTATGAAACGATGTTCACTTAAACCTTTTATTTTTTTAGCCATAAACATACACATACATATATATATATACACAGTTAAATTAAACAGGTCCGACTTGCACGCAAACAAATTACACATAAACCGATATAGGAACATCACAAGTGCCGTATAAAATCCATAGGGGGTGAATTGCAAAAAAAGACATCGATTTTTACTGGAGATGACTGATAACTAGACACTAAAACTCCACTTTATACTTGACACTATATTTCACAAACAAAAATAACAACAGACAAGAGCCGGGGGACCTATCCAATCCGCCGCAGGTTAGATTTTTCTGAAATTGCCCACCCAGGCAAAATTTACACCAGGGATGACTGATAACTAGATGACACGATTTTCAACAACTTTTAAAAGTTCAAACAAATACAGCTGACATTCAACATCAGATCACCAAATTTTTGGTACCAACACAACCAAACAAAACTTACTCTTTAGAAGACACTCAATTAGATATATCTACCTATTTACATTCCCGACCAAGGGAATACTCTCGACGATTCAAGATTCACCTACGCTTACTAGAAGATAGTATTTATAATATTATAATAATTATTAATTTTTACACAATTATATGTATACATATTTCATTAATATATTGAGTGATTTGCTTGGAGTAAACGGTAACATCTGGCGTTTTATCCTCAGTAGATAATTTTAAAAAAAAATACAAAATATTTAAATTCACTACCCACTATGTTAAAAACGTTAAACAAGCAACATTACTCATTACCAAAATATATCAAAATTATATATTATATATATGCATTATACAAACAAATGTATAATGCTATAATAAATTATTGTAATAACGTAAAAATAAGATAAATATAGCCAACCTAGGTTCTCTACAGTTGTGGTTAAATATGATTGATTAATGCGTTATCAGCTTATTACCACTGTTTCGACTTGCACACAAGCGAATAATTATCTACTACCAAACCGAGTTGCCTCAAACTAAGATACAATTATTAAACCAAAATCAACTGGCATTTTACACACCATAGGTAGATTATAATATATAATATATATATTAATATGTCAAAATAATAAAATGTTTTAGAAAATATAAATAAATAAATACTATTCAGCTATCACAAACAACGATTAACTATGCATTATGCGTACAATACATGGTGATTAACCAAGCGTGCTCACTCTAAGGAGTCTTAATTAATTAAAATTCTGATTTTTGGAATTTTTAAATTATTCTACTCATATTTTCAAATTCTTGATTTTTTTTTATACTACTTAAGTATAGTCCTGTGGAGAGGTTGGAAACTCCTATTTTTCAAGTCAGAACCTTTTTTTTTGCTGTAAATTATGTAAGGAATAATTTTTTTGAAGATTTCCATGTAACTGCTTCAACATTTGAAAAGTAGTTTCTCAGATTTTTAAATGTTTGTACTAATGATAATAGTCCTTAAAAATGGTTTTACAAAAATAAATAATAGATCTAATATTAGATTTCGTATTTTTTACACTTGAACCATTTATACAAATTATTTCTGTTGATAGTTAATATTAATAACTACAATTTTAAAATCACCAGGTAAGCCATGGCTTCCAAATTCATATAGGACTTTTTTTCGATAAATATTGATAAAATATTTGATTTTTAATCAAAAAGCTTAAAAATTAAATACATCATCTTCATAACTTATTTTTAAATTAATTCAAAAATGTCAGAAATATTAATTTACCAACGTCATTTATTTAAAATAATCAGTTGTAAATGTATTTTAAAAATTGTTTTACTGCATAATAGACACAAGCCAATACGTCATGCTGTAATAGAAACTAACAATTAAGTTATTACACAATAGTTTTATTAGTATAAATGCATAACTTTTTTTTCATACATTTAATTGCAATAAATGTTTTTTGTTAGTTAATTACATCCGTAAGTTATTTATTCCATTATACATTTCACCTATATCCTGAATTATATTATAAACGATTTCGTAACGTAAATTAAAACGGTTATAGCCCCTGCAGTCTTAATCTCTATTCTGCCTTACCTTTATGTTGTTAGACGAATTTCCTTACTGATCCTTCCATATAGAAGCATTAGTCTTGAGTATACTACACTTTATATGCTAAAACTGTCACTATAAGACATAATGTTTAGTTTTATAACCATTTCACTCTTATAACGACCTCAGAGCACTGCAATGGTAGGTACTGTTTTGAGTCATCGGACAAACTGGCGTCAGCTAATGCAATGGTGATGAGGATCAGGGGATGCACATGTCATAATCTCGACTGGATGAATAATTAACATCCACCGTGTGGAAGAACAGGGGTAAGAAAAATAAGATAATTATGAAGATGAAAGCGAGTTAAGGTATCTCTCGTTATGTAAAATTACTCTCGCTTAGCTGGTGGCTTTATAATATACATATACGTAAATATATAAAAGAAAATATACACATATACTGTACTACGTCAAAAGACAATGAATGCCTGCGTTGTTTCGTTTTAAAGTGTTTGTCGTAGAAGATGTATGTATACATATTATTATACAAATGTTTGGAGCATGTATAGAAACGACTTTTAACTATATCCGTTTAATGCTCGAGATTATATCATCTTGGTATATGAATACATTTCAAAAAAGTAAAAGAAAAAAACGTAAAGCCCTAAATAAAACACGTTTCAAGAAGCTTTCGTTTCAGCTGTAGAGTAAAATTTGAATTTGAAAACAATACGACTTGATTGTGGGACTCGAGTTTTCTCATTTGGGGTATAAATATAATAATACAATTCTAATGTATGATAGATATACGTAATGTTACCATAGCTGATGTTAATATTATTATAGGTATTGTTAATTTGACATATTATTATAGTCCTTAGCAAAAAAATAATAAATAATATATTAGGTTACACACAGTACCATATTTTTTTTTTTATACTTAAACGTGTCTTTGAACTTTAGGCCTCCAAGCAGTGGTGGATCTAGGATTTCATTTTTTTTAAATGAGAACACGGCCTCAATTCGTCAATAATTTAAGACACTAATATAATACACTTTTTTATGCTTAAATTGTTAAACATAAATTATTTCAATTTAAGAATAGATAATAATTAATGTCATTTTTATGCTTGCTGTGAATGTGGTGACATTCGATTTGTTACTATTTTGATTTGTATCTACCTAACATAATATTTGTGAACGTACCACGAATACATTTTTAGTAATTATAATATAGGTACCTCACACAATTATCATTTTCTCTCTGTATTGAAAACAAATATTTATTTAATAACTGTATAAATAGTTGGTAATAAGTAATGACTCAATGAATAGTCTCCACTATCTATTTAAATGTAACTTAATAACTATTTCGTGTACTCAGATCAAAAATAGAAATCATAAATACAGAAAAAATTAATAATCAGTCTTGAGTTATTCTTATGCGCAATTTCAATTTAGTTTATTGGTTAGATGTATAAATAAAAATCCATACGGGATGAACTCTAAAAAGACGCATACCATTATTACGTTGTCCTTTTCGGAAACCAATTTCGTTCGTTAACTTTTTTCCATCTTCGTGTTCACGAATATTCGAGATTACGCGCCTATTGTGTACAATGTTTACTCACAGTAATCAATAGAGACAGTAAATAAAAGTCTTCAGTCATATTCTCTCTAAGTTTTTTTTAAATAAATGTATTTGCATTCACACAAATACAGAAGCATAAATATTTATTGAAAGTAAATCGATTTCATCGCGCAAATTGATTTTGAATAATGTTTTACGCTATAATTTACGTGTGTACTATAACTGATCGAACATTTTTTTTTTTCAAACTAACTCATAAATAAATAACAGTTGAATAAATTCAAATTAATTATATTATGAGCATTAAAACCATTAAACTACAAACGATACAACTAGATAGTACTGAAAGTAGTAATGTAAAATATGATAGTATCTACATTATAATATTATCTTTTCAATCTAATCTAACCTAAAAGTTAAAGATCAAGCATCAAGATCAAGCATCTGCATGTATTTACAAGACCAAAAAAAGCTAATAATTTTACAACACTATAAACGCTTATATGTAATTATGCGACTAGACCCATTTTGTTGGTATTATAAATGTATTATTAAATAGATAGATCTAAATTATACATATAATATCAGTATATGACCCTGTTGCACCCGTAATTTCAAAGGTTCAAAAGCCGTAAACTTTTGGGACAAAATGCGGACAATTTTCAAGTGAATCGAAAAATAATGTACGATGAATTATATTTATATACAGTACTACTTACTTACTCCTAAACATAAACAGATATATGTATGATCATATACATCCGTTAAAAATATTAAAACTAATATTATATTGAAGCATCTCTAACCATCATTCATACATTACTGATTTAAGTAGAGCAACTGTATTTTTTCGTTTTTCCTGAGTTGGGTTTATGTAAAATATAAATGCTTTATTATACTTGAAATGCCTAAAAATTGCGATAGTAATTTGTGAAAACTGGTTGAATATATATTTTTTTAAGTGATTTCATATGGATGTATTTTTAGCTATACAAACACATTTTTTAATTCCCCAAAATTGACTTAAGGTAAAAAAACCGAGGAAGTCGTTTTGCTATAAAGTATGCAAGGAATGTATCTTTCATCATTGAATAGGTAACTGAAATAGAAAAAATTAATCTTGAATTCAATGATAAATATCATTGTATATGATAAACGCTAATGAGTGGTGATGGTCGTCAATATACTTTATTGAAGGTATTATCTCATATTTTCACATTTCTATTTATTACGGGGAACTGAATTTCTTTTTTCTAAAACAATCGCCCATATTATATTATTTTAATAAAAACATGCCAGAAAACGATGTGATTTCATCGTGGTAGGAGTAGGTCACTTAAAAATGAGTGTAAATATTTTTAAAATATCATTGTGTATAGAAAAGGAAAATTTAAGTAAATGTGGAATGTTTTAAATTTCTATAGTTAATATTTTTTGAATTTCAACAAGCCCATCTTAGAAAAAATCGATGAACGAAGTATCTCCACTGGGAAGACTTTTCATTCTATATTTACAAGTCGTTATTTTATTATCATCAATTAAACTTATTGTTCATAAACTGTAACAGATGGCATGATAAAAATAAAAATAAAAATCGTTATTTTAAATTGTATATTGTATATTCACAACTTCATCTAAATGTGAACTTCAAATGCTTATATAAAAAATGTTCCTAAATAATTTTGATGATAAAAATTGTCTAACTTTTAAGTTTAGAATTAGGAATACGAATTGTATAGTAAGTAAAGTAAAATCACTTTCATAAAATATACACTTTATTTTTGAGTGTTTGAAATACAATTGTGTCAAATATTTTTCTTAAAATATGTATATCTATTTAATTTATTGAAATTATTTTTATATTTAAAGTTGAAATTAATAATTAACGAAATTTGTATGTCAAACTTTTAATAAGCTATTCTCAATAATTTTTCTTATATGTGATTACTGATTATGCTCTAAGATCACTTAAAAACTATTAACAATTATTTTTTGTAATCTCGTTTTATCTATGTGATGCGTGGGTCAGAAAGGGAAAACAAATAGTGAGCTAACTTCATCTTTAAAAGATTTTATACTAAATGTATGATAACAAACATTATTATATTGTTCAATTAATTTACTTAAAATCACCCCTTTAATCAGCGGTACAACTACTTGAGGAGGTTAGCAAGGTGATGTGTTAGGTACCTAGGTAGTTTTTTTTAATGCATCACATTATATATTTTCATAATTTAATTAACCTAATGAAATATTTATAATTGAAACGCAACCTCCTAAAGTATTTTTTATTCGTGACACTGTTTGTAGTAAAGATGTATCTGATCTTTTCAACCTAAAACGAACAGATTAAACTATTAAAAAATATGTTTCAAGTTTAAGCGGACAAATTACTATAGTAAAAGGTTACTATACTAACTACTTATAATGTTAAAATGAGAATACCCTGTTATATCCACACTTCAAACCTACCTACAGAAAACATTGTTCAGACAATAACTTATAATGGGAAAGTTTCGACGTCTAACTAAACAGCGACGGCAACCCTACTCAAATGCGAAAGCCTAGTTTACGTATGTGAAACGAAAAAGGAGAAACAAAATCCACTTTCTGACATCGAATTAAGTTGAAAGTTGAAAAAATAACTCCAAAACGCGAAGAAAAAAATTAATTAATTTCAACAATGGTAATAGTCTTGGACTCAAGGTTGGTTTTCTAAACATGGTTAATGGTTATGATTTATTCTGCAGTAAAAATGTTTAACTCCGGTGATCCAAATAATATTTTTATTTTTTATTTAAAACAAATATTAATACGAATATATATTAATACTAAATAAATACGAATTCGAAGTTCTGAATTTTGGAAGTGAAACTTTTTTAGGCGAGCTAGAGTGAAATGGATTTTCACCGTTGTGATTAAAATGCGTTACGGGCGTGGCTTACTCATCAGAGTTAAATCAGATGATTGGATTTTTCTAACCAGTCACCGCGTTCTCCTAACACAGTAAATATTCTGACTTTTCGGTGTCGGCCAGCTGGGTGAGAACTGACTGGCCGACGAAAAACTTCACTGTCTGTTTACCTCAATCTAACTCTATACAGGGTGTCCCATTGAGTCATCTCTTCAATATTTCAGTGTAAATCAATAATAAAGGCTTCCTTTTCCTTAATATAAATCTCAATTTAATGTAAACACATTGTCAATAAAAATGTATAGAAAAAATATTTGCTTACATTTGAGGACTAACTTAAACATAATTAGGAATAACTGATTAAATAGTAAATATAATTTAATTCTGATTAAAAATAAATATTGTACCTTTCATTTCAATTGTACTTCATTAAATAAACGAATAACTTCTTTTATCATTAACTTATTGCATTACATAATATATTTTAAAACAATTTTACAATATTTTGTCTTAATAAAATCATCAGTGCTAATTGTTAACCAATTATAATTGGACGAGCTATCCGTCATATTTAAAAATAACAAGTTTAATTTATTTATCTACCTACATACTTTCGATGATTTTTTAATTTACTTGTACTTGTTTAAAGCAATAATGATTTAATATACACCAATTTATTTAACTCTAATACTCAAACAGGGGAAACTTTATAGATTATTTTATCTTTCCAAACATTAATATTAGTAGTTTTTTTACAACTTCCTACCAAGTCAACTCTAATCTACGAATTGTTTTAAGTGTTTTATTGCTATATTGTTTTCTTTTATTTAATTTAACAACTAAATAATGCGCCTCTATGAGTGATAAAAATGTTATCATGCTGTATATACATACACCGTATAAAAGTTCAATTATATACAACCAAATCGGAATTGTTGAATGTAATTGTTTTCATCTTTTATAAATTAAATGGAGTCAAAACAAAAATTGTTTTACACAATCTGTATTTCACAAATTGTATTACAAATAATGAGAAAATATTTACTAGCAATATTGTGCACAGATAACTTTGAAATTGTCTAGATAAGATGACAGAAAATTTAATAAAAAAATGTCTATAGATAAAAGATAAGATAATCTCCATTTTATTTAGATGAAAACAGTTACAGTCTTATAGTACCTACATTAATCATGTAAGATTTTGGAAAATTCATACAAATTTCAATAATCTGATACACGCTATTACATTTAGTAACAATTATTTTGTTTTTATCTAGGAGTTCTCATCTTTTATTCACTACTTATATTTTAAAAATATTTTATCTGACGTTTTTTATCTAAATAATTTAATTAAAAACGTATAAATATTTTTAATTCATCTTACTATGCTCAACACTGTTTACAAGTGAGTTATACCAAAATGTGTTTTAATATCTTATAACTTATAAGCATATATAGAAAAATGATCTGTATCGGTGCATAATATATTATTATGTACAACTCTCGTCCACCTAAAGATATTATATTATTATAAACGTCAGTGCCCGTATATACAAATGGACGATCGGACGATTTCGTGAAGTATATAATGCGTACACAGGTTTATTTTAAAACTGATAATGCATAACAGATTGTGCCAACGAAGTCGTTGGGAGGGGGAAGAGTATGAATATTATACCGTAGGTATGCCATGCATAGCTACTACAACTGAAAGTCCGGTTCAATATTTAGTAATTGTTTCGAATGGGTTTCCAGGCGTTTTCGATATTTCGGTGGCAGTAAAAGTGTGGACAACATAATAATGCACACATGTCGCCTACAGTTTACTAAGTCACTAAACCTACGCACGTGATAGAGTATGACTGAATAAATATAGTATTTTTATTATAATATTATGTTTATTAATCATTCCTATTATTTTGGATTTTCTCAACCCATAAATTAGATACCATTAATACACATTCCGCTTGAATATAATATCATAAGTCTTGTTTCTCAGAAATTCAATAAAAATATATTACCGTTAATATATTCTGTAATATTTTCATATTAGTATTACTAATCAATCCGTATGTGTTATTTTTAATTTGAGTTCATGGTGCCCTTTTAATTACAAAAAAAAAATTATCATTCTAACGACGGTGGCAGTATTTTTCCATTTATATATTGTATAATTGTCACAAATATTTTATTTACCTACTGTTGTACAAACGTTCAATAAATAAAGAGAGTTTTCCGAGTTTATACGAAATTCGTTCTGTTGCATTCAAATTCTTAAATCCAGAGATTTCTTCTATAATGCTAACTATAGAAAAAATTCCATTTCTCCACATTCATCCAAGTTTTTAAAATCAATTTTTCTTTAGTAGTACTAAGACATACATAAATCGACCAACAATGTAGTCTCAAAATTCATATATTACATAATATTAAAAATGTTCATAGTAAATGGCAGGCAGATGTCATATTATTTATCAACTTAAGAAAAGTCTCCCATACAGTCTTTCACCTTCTGTTAAGTATTAATCTTAAGAATCGGAAATCATCTGTTTTATGGTTGAAATTGTATTCTGTAGAAATTCCATAGAATATTAGGATGATTTAAATTTTAGATGATTTGATAAACGGATATAAATGAGTTGTAGATTTAAATAATGATCTTCACATATTATATGATATTACGTGACTAATTTTCTCATTGTTTTTTTTTTCTAAAAAATAAATGAGGAAAATATATTTAAATAATATTATTTTAATATTCAAAACAAGTTTAAATTTTATTTTGCAATTTTTTTTTTTTAAACCAAAAACCATAATTTTAAAATTAGCAACAACAATTTTTATGATAATGACGATTTGAAATAATAGACCATCAGATATTACAAACTATAACGATGAGATACTGTAATGATTTGCATATTATCATTGAGCATTATACATCCAATAGGCAATAAGTATAAATAATTACCTCACAATAACACTATTACTTATTTCATAATTTAACATTAAATATAAATACCGAGATAACTATTTTAATTCCAATAAATATTATTAATCAAAATTGTTCATATAATCTGTAATAATATAAGCACGTAGATTACCTAACAGTAAACATACATAATATAAAATTCAAATGTATTATAACAATAACATTAATAATATAATATAATAAATAATGTAAAATTAAATATACATTTCAGATTTAGAAGAATAAAAAATAACCATGTTATATTAAATATAAATTAATAGGGTTGGTGCAAAATGTAACTATTATTATATGATTTAAATTTTAATAAAAAATACGAAATTACTAGGCAAATAAACAACGATAAAAATGTCTATAAAAATCCATCATAAACAAACGAGGATTAGTCATAGTCATGGCTCAGTTAAAGTCAGTTCAGTATTTATACTCAGTTTTTTTTTATTACAAACAACTTGTTGGCTTCATGATGATCTACATTATTTCAAAAATAATTGAGTGTTTTAAATTTACATAGTTAATTTTCCTTTCGTTTACACAATCATAATTTAACAATAAACTAAAAAGTGATACAATGATGATAATTTAAACAAATTATAAAATAATATAATAATACATTTTAATAATATTATTACCATTCTAATAATCATATCCTACATTTTAGTATATGATTTTATGATTTCGTTTTCATTATCAATTATTTTAACCATATTTTTATATTATATTCAACCATTTTAATTATTTTTTTTATTTATATTTATAACTCATAATAATATCGTTTTAAAACCACCTACACATCAATGTACTGATATTGCCTATACACCGCGCCGGACAACGTAAATAAGCTTATAATACTTAATTAAGTGTGGTTCTTATTCAAAACATTAATTCGTTAAATACGTTAATATTAAATATTTTTACACAGTTTATTTATAGGATACAAACAATATCTGCAGATAAAATTATTGGCTGGAAATTATTAAGTAATATTTGAATTTATTTAAAAAATTATCTCTTAGACCTCACTTATCATAATCTAAAATTAGTGAAACATTCGTAAATATCTTGGTCATTAAAACAAACACAAATAACTACCCCATCAGTGATAAATGAATATTATGACGCAAGCACAATCGTCACTACTAGCACTGAAAAACATTCACTTAACCTAACCCTATAACGTTACTAAACAAACACTTCGGTATAATTTTAGACAGTCCAATTTTATATGATCATTTGTAATATAGGTATTACTATGTACAGTATTCGTATTGATTTTATTCGCTTATTCAGTGTTCTACATTAAATTAAATGGCCAATAGGCTTAATTGGCAGGTCATTATCGCTAGATAATAACGACGGAATAGCATGCGCACGTGTACATAAATAATATATTATATATTAACACCACCGAATGTCATTTAAACGACACACGAGTTATTAATGAGTATTGCCTGTGGGAAATTCGAAGGCAGGATGCGCTGTGGTCGGTGGTCCAGGAGTACCCGTGTCAGTAGGAGTGGAGATTCGAAATTTCAAACTTGCCCATCGGTGTACTATTATATTATATCGTACTCAATGTACCTACTGCGTTTCGTGCATTCTACCACCGCCACCGCCACTGTTACAGGTTTGGTGTTATTATCATCGTTTATCGTTTTTCCACTTTGACCGAATTCAGATACATAATATATTATGCGACAATATTACGAGGTCTGTACAGGGTAAATGGTTGTGTGTAATACAGCTACACACAACCATGTATCGGAATATTGCCATATCGGTCTACATACACCACATAATCACAATTCAGCTTGTGGAAAGAACACATTCGTGAACACACACATTCATTGCGTTCACCTTAATTTTAGAGAACTGAACATTTTACATGGCGTTCAAATTCAATTTTCTTTAAATTTTTTAGTCGAGTAAATTCTATATTCGTACCTGCATACAATTACGCGAACAATAACTACAGAAATGGACGAAGTTTTATTTTGAAATGTTAAACATTTTTGTTTCAAGTGAACTTTGAATTAATTAGAAGTTTACTTGAGAGCTTTTTTCATGTCTTTGATTTCTATTCGCAGAGTGTTTAAAATATAAATTGTACGTCTCATTTCTGATGATTGATATTCTTTTTTTAATAAATAATTAAATTGATGACCTAATTAATGTGTTAATTTTCGCAATGAACGTGATCGTGAACGCGTTCCTTTGAAAAAAATAATGAATGTAAACGTAAATGAGTTCATTGTGTATATATTTAACATAAAGTAGTTCAGTTTTTAAGTCAACTTTTAAACTCAGCATCATATTATGTTAACATAAGTCATAACAGGGGTGACCAACAATTACAGCCACTATTTAACATTGTAAACATTCAAGAATACAAAATAATATATATGTCTCATTATACATATTATACAATTTATTATTATGAATATGATTATAAACATTTTTTTTTACTCGGATTATTTGAATATGAATAATTAATTAACTATTCAAAGGTCTTTAACTTGATAATTTAATATTTTGTATTTACGATTTCAAGCTTAATTCCTATTCAATACTGTGTAGCTATATTTAACACTAGTAATCTATATTATTATAAAGGCTCTTAAATTGGCTCGAACGCGTCTTAAAATATAACGCAAAACGAAAGTAAGGTTTGTTTGAAAAAAAAAATGTTATTCAAATTGATAGGTAATCTTAACGTCGTCAATACAAAAATAATTATATATACATATATATGTATATATTATGTTAAATCATGATCACCGTATTTTTATCGTGCCTCAGTTATTAAGTGTAAGCACACGAGATATTTATTTCATGTCCTGCTGTTATGTGTCATTGGTAGTATACGTACATATTACTAACCTGCACTGCACAGTAGAAAGTCCAATAACCACTATTACGTTCTGCTTCTGCGGGACGATTGCACAAGTGGATATTATATTATTACCACTATTTACCTATAATATCTTTCGATAGTTAATTTCCACCATGTAACCGAACTGTATTTATCTTGTTACCCGGGGAATAGTCATTTGGGACACAAGTTCGCGAGACAACGTCACTGATATAATATAATGTTGTCGGTCGAGCGAGATTACAATCGAACATCCTAAATTGCTATTGCCTTCCGACGGATTCCAGTCACGTGCCGAAACCGCGGTCAAATAATAATAATTTTGCTAGTATTGTTTCAGACTCCCAAATACCTATACAATAATATAGTATACCGTTATAGTTGTATAGGTAAACAGGTAAAAAATTACTCCGAAAAACATAATCTGATTAAACGTCGAAAAACAATCTATAGTTGACACGTGTTGTATAGGTATACAAACAATAATATCATAGTTGGGTTGGAGCAGAAATAATAATATAATCAAGTCAATATATTATTATATCATATAGTACGTATATACGTATTTACTTACATCAAGCAGTTTTTGAAGTCCTTTTATATGCGAAACCCGTTTTGACTTCGGTTTATAGTCTCCCTCCCTTCTGCTGGACCTTTGCTCTTTTCTATTTACACTATTGTCTACTGTCTAGCCTTTGCGAAGATAAAGGAAAAACACATTTCGAGCTACCGGAACATTCTTTATTGTTGTACGCTTCAAAGTTTCCTTGATATATTGCGTAACCCACCAGAAACAATTCAGTTGAAAAAAAAAAAAAACAATAAGGAACTGACATCATGTTGAAATTAAATTAACTCGTAACTCTATATACAATGGAATATTAGATATTTAATATGAACAATATATTATTAACTAAAAATAAATGTTAAGCATATACATCATAGGCTGATCTACAAATGTACATTCTAATATATTGTTATGTTTGTTATAACAATACAATGTATTACTTCAACTTGATGTAACTATCATACTTGATCTTACTATTTTATTTATATAAAATGTTTATATAATTGATTGTTTAATGTCATTAAACTATAACAAGTGTTAAGACAATCCTTTCGTAAATGTTTAACATTGATACACGCAATGAGTGATGGTTTTATAAATTTGAAATAATTCATATTATTTTGAGATATCGGCGTATTTAACGGTTTCGCGATTTGCCAATCACAAACTACCTTAAATATTAATGATAATACGTACGACTATTTACCCTAAACTTTGTATTCACATTTCACAGACGATAGACACATGGATGGACCTGAATACAATAATATAATATTACATATTATGTATACTTTTTTAGATTGCATCTTTTATTAACGTTTTTTTTTTTATGTTCAACATTGAAATTGAATGTTCTTTTTTATTATTGTACATATTACAATAATATTTCTCACAAAAGTTTTGAAATTTCATCATAATATTATTCGATCGTAACAGAATTTCAAAAAAGTGAGGGTTACGTACTTATATCAGGTTCCACCATCGATATAAAAAATAACCATATTATGATTTTACGTATAGGAAGTACCTATAATATATTATATAATATTTTTATTTTCGTTGCAGCAGTGTCATTTTGAACACACAAAACCATATGTGATACATAAAGCAATTTATTTTTATTTTTAATAATACCAACAGGTGATAGCTAAATTTATAGTACCTAAATAAGTTAAAATGATAATTTATAATAATATAATAATATTATATATATAATGTTTCAAAGCCCGTAGAAGCACCAAATAGATCAATTTTCTAACATATTAAAAAAGTGTGGTCAGGGGTTAATAGAAAAAAAATTATTTTGCTTCACATGCACATATATAACATGAGTCTTTTTACGTGGCAGTAAAAACAACCATAATCAAATTTAAGGTTGTGCTTTCGAAATATTTTGTGTTACCTTCATTGTTGAACATAATGTATACAAAAAAACTATTATTATACAACGATACAACGTGAAGGTTTGTTATTATTATTATTGTTATTATTATTATTGTATGATTTACAGCTGTAGACAAATTGCAAATGAAAAGAATCAAGAAAATTATAAATACATATTTATTTTTTATCACCATTATATTTAATTGGTTTGAAAAAACTACGTTGTTATAGGTATAAAGGAAAAAGTTTCTAGACTCGAATCTCTTGTAAAATATTTAAAATACAATAGAAGGATCCAAGATTGAAAAGTGTTGTGTGTGTACCACTTAGACTTCGTCTAAACGAGCTGAAAGCCAGAATACCTTGACACATAACTATTTCAAGCGTACCTGAAAAGGTGCCAAGCACAGTTTGTTCCCAATTAAAATTAGTTATTTGTTAAGTAATTGTTACTATGAGCAAACAATTAGTTACACTAAATTAATATATTATGAATTATGACAGAAAGTGACATCTGTTTTTTCGCAAGTTTAATATGTATTCTTCCAAATTCTTCTCTAAATTGTTTTTAACCCTTTTAATTCGACTAAAATACAATGCACCGTTCGATAAATGGCCTACCTATCCATTGTTATTGTTATTTAAAGCCACGCTTTAGACAACTTTGGTATTGTTCAACAACGTGACAAGTAATACAAATATAACGTATATTTCGTTAAGAAAGATATTGCAGAATAAATTAATGTTTGTATGGGAAATATGTATTATATATTAATGTATTAATCATAGGGTAATATATATGTAAATATGATACATTATTATATTATAATATACCAGAAACATTTAAAAGTATAACAATATAGATGAATGATAAAAAGTAAAATAATATTTAACATTATAAAACAAATTTAATTATTTTAGCTGCAATTGAATGATACTATTAGCTTAATATTTCTGAGACCTTTAAATAGTTGTAGGAACATATTATATTTATTATTGAAGTTGCTATTTTAAGAAATGAATAATTAACACTTTAACTTGGCAATTATATTTATTAAACTAATATGCAATGTAAATCTTACCTGTCACCTGATATTTTGTAGAAAAAGTTCAAACCTGTCAAACAAAGGTTACTAAAAACAAATCCTACAATAAACTCGCTCTATACCTTTCATGCACATTGCACTATTTAGTATTATTTACAGTAAACGTATATACATTAATTTTTGTTGTATTATAATTTTTATACAATTCGTACTCTGCTATGTTGTTTTACCAATTTATTTATTTATTTTGTTGTAGGCTTCTTAACATATGTTTTGAACACCGTATATTATTCTCATTGTTTCCGTCAGTCCATCCGTTAGTTACCATTATGTACATAGTTACGATTGTTGATATTAAAGTATTTATTTACTATCCGTAGTTACTGTAAGTAAATTGTAAATGGAATTGCAATTTATTGCGTTTAGAAACCATGAGTTTAACACATTCGCAGAGTGAGGTTGTCTAACTTGTTTTTGTTTTCTCTTATATCATTACTGTTTAATTTGTTTGTGTAATAAATTTTAGGACAATAAGATTAGAATATAAATAGTTTACTTTAAGTTTTTTAGACCATTACTCAAACACTATTCCATTGATAAAAGGTTTTTCTCGGTGATGGATAGGACTTATACAGATCTATGTAAAGTTGAAAAATATAAAATATTGAGTCATCTTTTCTCGAACGAAATAAATTATTATTGTATATTACTGATGTAGCACTCAATTAGTTTAATTTTTATTTAATTTTTGTTTAAATTAATATCGAAAGATTTACTGGGCGCCTCACTGAGAAAAATTCTTATGGAGGCCCAATTGATTTGAAAAACAATACTATTTAAAATGTTTTCCAAAATGTTCATCATATAAAACGCAAAATGTTTCATATAATATTTGATTAGCATTTTCAATATTCGTTAATCACACGGATAATATACATTGACGGGGAGATTGTTTTTGAAGTTATAATTAAAAGAGGAGAATACAATTTTCTCGTTTGTCGTAAAAAAAAATTGAATTATCCTATTATTATTTTTTGTATAATGTAATACGTTATTCAATTTTATCATACAAAAGTTGATAAATGCTTAATACAATTTATGTGGTAGTTTTTTAAAGTTATTTCATTTATTACCCGACTTAAAAAATATTCTCCTTTTATTAAAAATGCAGTACCCATAGGTTCATCAATATTTTTTATTCGTCAGAATCGATGTATAGAGAATGGGATGATGGAAAAAGAAAAGCGTTTTGATGTGTATTCTAATTTTACTGATTATTATACGACTTACACTCAATTATTTGGTGATGACAAAACTACTGCACTACTCCTGCGTAGGTATACATTATACAATTATACACTATTATTGTTTATTATAATAGTCATAGTGCAATAGTGTACAGTAAATATGTAATCGACAATCGTCATGGCTTACGCTCGATTAGTTTCCTAAGTATTAAGTAAGTGTTATAATTTGAAATGATAAGAGTGATCAATACATTGGCTTGTATGTTTAATGTTTGCTGTTGTTAGTATATTATACTCACAGTTTTATGGTGACGAGCATTAACACAAAAAACACAAGTTCAAATTCTATGGAGATTTACTCGATCAAGGTAGCCACCATAGGAAATATGTATTGACAGTTATATGATATGAATAAGTAGAATGAATCAAATGCATAGCAATGCGCGTAGACACTGACCCACATGGGGTCTATCATTTCAACTTCGATACAATCCTATTTGTCCATCTAGAATCTAGATACTAGCACGCGTGTGGGAGAGCCGAGCGGTTGTCAAAATGACTCCGTCACATGCTTAAACATAAATTGATAATTATATCCAATAATTACAATATACATGCATATGGTATTGAATATGAATAACTGGCATAGTGTACTTGCGTTTGATGTTGTAATGGCAGTCAGGGTAGATGCGGAAAAGTAGAGACACTGCTGCAGTTCATTTTACTGCTCTGCATCGCCTGGCGCCGTCATTTAATCGAATGAACCACGCGCGTTTATAAGCCAATTTTGACTTTGCGTGCACATAATATAATCCAATATATAAATTACACCGCGTTTATATCTGTACATACAATCCAGCCGTGGTTAACAGGGCAAGAGGAGACTTATACGAGGCCAAAACGACTTGGCACCATCCTTAACTCTCGACCAGTTTTATTATATTATGTACGGACCACGGATACCGCAGTGTTACCGTTTCCTAGGCGCACTTGAGCCATCACAGTCCACGACTAAATAGTGCACGTGCGCATATCATTAGAACTACCATCTTGTAATAGACTATTAAATAGTTACATCACACTGTATAGTATAATATTATATTATTGTATAATATGTATGTAATATTGTTATATGTTTACATAGATACCTTAAGTTCCCAACAACAAAGATGTTCAATTGTTTGAGTGGCCAGTATCTAGTTTGAGTATGCAAACCTAGTTACGCCCGAGTACTGAACCACAACCACAAGTGACAACGCAAAGTTCAAACTCAAAATAGTGAATTCTATAATATTATACAATATACATTAAATACCCAATTCTCATATTCCATTTGCATGTCACTAAAACTTCAAAAAAACGTTATCGTTACCATATCATTATGCCAAGCGCTATATCAATAGACATGAAACATGTTTAAAAATAAAAAACTATTCCTAACCAATTTTCGTCAGATGACAAGCCAGACCAGTCAAAGATACTTTTGAGTTCTTCTTCTTATGTATACATGAAAACAATATCAATGACCAGTCGAGCGTGAAAAACTCCATGGCGTACAAATCAAAGGGAAACATCGATGCGTGCACGGTACTGAGCACCGTAGTGTACTTTATTTTCTGTGCGTTTTAAAAAGTCTTAAATTTATAGCGTTTACCGACGTTTACTGGAAGCGAACGACACCCCGGAGAGACGGTATTCTCTGCGTATTTGCGAGCCATTTGTTTCACCCTCGACCGCGCTTTTCCTTATTAAGTAAATCAAAAGGCCCAGTGCTACAGTACGCGACTGCGAGACGATATAAACCATTAAGTCTCTTCGTGACCGGGTAAACCATATTATAATATGATAATATATTACATGCACATCTTAAGTAATATAAAAAAATATTATGTATGTGCAAATAGCAATTTGAGTAACAAGGAATTTTAAATAAAAAATAAAAATAAAAATAGTTACCCTCTACGCGTATTACTCTGAAACTTGAATATCTAGCAAATATTCCCGTGAAACTAGCACAGTATAATATTATGATGTCTTATAAATAGTTGAAACTGTTAAAACGATTAACGAACCATTAAGGTAATACATTTCCAGACTCGTTTCCAAAATATTCTTAGTTAGTCTTAAGTGTTTTTACACTTGCAATCTAAATTAAGTATTTTAAGTTTTTCAAAATATTTTCAAGTGTACTTTATAACTGACAGCCTGGTATCAGAAACTTTAACTTCAATTATATTAAAATGATAACTATTAACTACTAAACAAATCAAAAAGGTCATCAAAATCGATTAAATTACTTTGATATTATATATAATATATATATATATTTATTTATGTAGATACAGTTAAGTATTTATAAGATATTATCTTAAATATTAAATAAAACATTAACTCACATTATCTAATAATATATCACATCAATTAACTTAATTTAAGTGTCAATAATATTATCTAAAAACGTATCATTCAGTCGATTGGATTATTGCATTCCGGCATCTGTAAATTGTAGGACGTAGTATCAATGGGTATAATAAAAGAAATTTGGGGTTGTGTGAAACGGGAAGAACCTTAACATTTAATTCTCCTGGTAAATAATGAGTGATAAGTCCATTCATAAGCCTAGGCTGAAATATTAAGTTAGGCTCATTTTTTCGATTCGCTGGGGGGATAGACATATACAGAGCCTAATCATAACTGGACAGTTGTCTTGCGGGTCATGGTAAATTTTTAAGATGAAAGATGAGCAACTTTGTACTCATCTTTGTACACTATCAAAGTCCCACGCACAACTGACGTGAATTTTAAAAAGGATCTTACAAGATAACAGTAATTAACCATAGTGAAGCAAACAACTTGAATTATTTGGACAAGTGTATCACATATCCTAGCATATTCAAAGCTCTTCAACACATCGCTTCGATATAGTGAAAGTTCAAAGTCCAAACCCTATATGAAGATAACATATTAACATCTACATCTTTTGAATATTAACCAACTCAAAATTTGGAGTCATTCATGGTATATGAATAGTAGATTGGTATCTAATAAACTACATGAAGTGACATTTTACCTATATTACCTACATTTTACCTGTATTCAACTTCAATCCAAATTATTATTATATTACAATTGTATAATTGTATTATGTTTTAACATCAGATGACCTATACACCATAATATTGTAATTTATAAGTATAGATAGGTACCTACTTCTATTTATTGTATTTTATGGTGACCAATTTCATCGGAATAACGGAATCCATTATTTTTTAGTAAGAGCTTCAATATTTTTTATCCAATATTATTGGTTCTTAAAAAATGTGCATTATTAACTATCCGTAATTTTAACAAATATACCTTAAGTCTAAACTAAATTCTTAACTAAAGCGAGAAAAATTGTATACTTTAATATTATTTAAGTCTAGTTTTACAAAAATATGCGCCATAGACATAATATGTAGTACATGAATTTGTTAATAATTCCGTTACACTTTATTTCAGTATTTCACCATAAATCCTTATTCAAAGTGTGGATGGTGGTTTTTGGTAGCAAATTGAATCTAGTTGGTATTTGTGGGAGAAGGTGGGTCAAAAGTTAAGGGTAAAATTTTCAACTACTTTTCTTAATAAATAGGAACGAAAATTAATGAAAACCGGGAATTTTTACTCAAAACTTCTTTTTAACTAAAAACTTCACAAAGAATACAACCGTAGGTACTTGAAATTATAGTCAAATGTTTATACTAGCAATTTTTTACAAGATAAAAAAATCTTCAAAATATTTTTACACTTTTTTAGACGATATTCATGAAAAATTATAATTTTAATTTTTAGTTTTTTACAATAAATTATGGTCGGTAACATTTTTTTTGTATGGTTAAATAACTTGAAAAAGTATTACATAATGCACAGTAAAAAGTGTACAAAAATATTAAAATGTTCATCATTTTTTTTATATTCAAACCATTCAACAAGCGTATTAAAGCACAACTTAGGTTAGATTAAGATAATAATTATAATTTAAGCGACTCACCTCCTGATTTAATATTATGTTCAATGTTGTTATTATAGGTACTTATCATTATACAAAGTTCTAGATAGTCCATGTTACAAACTATTAACTACTAACATTGTCTTTAAAATCATCAACCAGTCATTTTAAAACAAACTGTTTATCGAATAACAATACTGAAATAGGCTTTGATTTATTGCTTTAATAATCACAACCGCTGAACCTTTAATAAATTAATTAATGATCTCAGATTCAAAAATGAACTAAATTGACTGAATCGACTTTTGGTAATTTATTTACTGTTTAAAAACATAAACCTAAAATGATCGATTTTAATTATTAATTATTATATTTTAGAAATAAAAATATTTTTCTTGGATATTTAACATTTATCTTTGTTTGTTAATTTATTGGTGTGAAATATCTTAAAAAATATTTCTTTTTAGATCAAACCGTTGAGTTGTAAACCCGTCTTAAAATATTATAGTAAGCCGAAGTCTACTAAAGGGACCGTTTAAAAATGTAAGAATTTATCACTCCTTCAAAGCGTATAATAATTAGTAACACACCATTAACCTTCACCAAAATAATCGAGACAAGATATCTTCTTAACATCTGATATATTTTTCGTCTAATTTTATTGTTGCTGGTATTATGTTGCATTGCAGTACATCGTATAGGTGTATTGTGGCGATTAAGACAATTATAAGCTATTATATTCTTAGTAAAAATACAAGCTAATGGTAAGATTATGCTTACTTCATTTTGCTATGTCTAATTGTGCATTTATGCGTCTTTTTTTAGCTCAGACTAATAAAGGCAACATTTATTTTTATCAGTTAGGTTACTTTTAAAAAAATATTGGCACAAACATATTAGTCACCTGAAATGCCACCCAACACATTACTTATTTATCAGTAAATATGAAAAAAAAAATTGTAAAAAAATCATTTTGAAGATTTGTGTAGGTTTAGTACCTAAAACACAAACACAAGTGTTGTTATCTAATTTTTTTTTATATAAATTAATATCTAACGGTTCGTGTATAGGTAATAACGAATTTTAAACGACAGTATGGATATAAAAAAAAAGTCCGAAAAAACAAGTGTAATTTTTTTTTAAATTAAATGAAGTAAAATGTTTTTATTTTACAATTGTTTAAAATACTTCAATTTTTACACAAGATACACTTTATTTATACACATATTTCATATGCATAGAGTAAATAATATGACACTATTTTAGTATTATAATGTTGAATATAATAACATGAATTTAATTTATTAATCTGCCTTGATCAATTGCAAACACATTAATTTTTGACGAAATTTTTGATTAGAATGGTATATAGAACTCGATATTTTTCGTTACCAAAGCCAAATGTTCAATGTGGTAGTAATTGAATAAAACAAATTTTAAATTAGTTAAAGTTTAGTTCATAAGTTTGACGAAACTTTTCTATACTGTTTATATACAACATATTTGTACTTTAATTTAATTTCTGCAGTAAATCATACATTGTTCACATGTATTATTCAGTGACCACAAAGTTAATATCATATTCGTTGATTTCATCCGAAAAAAATTGTTAACTTGGTTTGCTCAAAATCTCAAATTGCGATAATGAAGTATGTATTTTAAAAATGGATTCTTCGCTCCAATCATAATTACATATTAAGTTTAAATGAAGATGTCTCAAGACTTTTAAGACTTAATAATTGGTGTATGAACGTTTCATTATAAAATATTGCATACACAGTAGTATATAATTATTCATTATTTCACAATAGTTAAATTACATCTACAGTAATAGCTGCACATATTGCAAGTGATGTACTCGTACTGCTATTCACAGTGAATTTATAATTCCCCTCGCCATAACCTTAATATAAGACAAACAAAACAAACACATAATATGTGATAATTTAAAAACAATTTAATCAGAGTTTGTGGAATCGAGCAATTATATTACTTAAAGAATTTAATAATTAATTATTTTGATTATTATATTTTTATATATTTCAAAAGTTTAATAGATAATTACCAAATAATAACGTGGCGTCGTGACTTAATAAGCACTTATTTATCAATTACCCTCTAGAACATTTAAATTTGATTACTATAAATATGATCCATAAGATCAAAGTTTAATTACATCTTCAAGATACTCATCAAAAGTTAAAACGAAATCAAGATATTAAATATGTTTGATGATTACTAAGTTTTTACAACTACGAGTAATTAACGTACTTAACGTACCTTGCTTAAATACAATCTTAATGGTTTGATTTATAGACGTTTTAACAGTCTTTATCAGCTTTCTAAATTACTTTCTAGAAAACAATGAATCACTTTTATGACATTTTTCTTCGTGGGGTTTTTATTCAATTTCTTCATCCTTTACTCCGAATAGAAGAGAAAATCAATCGGACGTTTCTAGAAGGTTTTTTCTTATCCACCCGTTTGTGTTTCACCCTTCTCGTCGCAGGATCATGGTTATCCATTGATTCTCTGGGGAAATCAACCACACGAATTGCAATGGTCAATAAAATGCACAGAAAAGGGACTAAGGGGATGTATCGACAAATCCTACTACGCGGTAATAATGTCTAATAATACACCTATAGTGTCATTGGATGGCCTCCTCATCTTAAATTTAAATCACTGTTAGTAACCAATTTTAAATAATAAAAAGGTATTTACCAGAAATACTTATAAGCTATACCATTGTAATTATATACACAACAATTGGATTATATTTTAAGTGGAATATTCTAAAAATCTTTAAGATAAAATATCGACTACTAGAGTGGAATTCATTTCTGTGAATCCAGAAATCTTCCACAAAAACCAAATATTAAAGAAAGCGATAATTTTGGTAATGATAAATTGATACATATTCTTGAGAAAAAAAAACATTAAATGAATAGAAACTTATGCAACTCATGTTACAATGTTACATGAAGTGTAATTTCATAGTAGCTATTGAATGCAAGAACTGAAATTGTATTATACATAAATATTAATAGTATTGTAACTTGTAGTCCGTTTTACTTTCAATATATTAAATAACATATATAGGGACAGTAAGATTTTCATTATGAACAATAATTATTATACTCTATGACAACTATTTATAAAAACGTATTGTAAAATTATTAACATTTTGTGATCTGAATTAAATATTTATCATATAAATGTTATCAAAATGATTTAACTTACAACAAAGTGGTACGAAAATTACAAAAAAAATATTTATTTTTTAAGTTTTTATAAAATGTTAAAATAATAATCTGAATTATATGGATAAAAATTGTAATATTGTAAAATAATAAAGTCAAATGAAGAAACATAAAATGTACTAGAATAAAATTGCAATTTGAAATTGAGATTACCTATGTACCTATAATATTATACTAACTAATTAATAATTATGGAGGTATACAATCATAATTATTTGCATTTAAAATTAAAGTTATTATTCGTGGATGAATCTTATGAAACATTCATAAGTGCATTTATGTTGAAGATGATCAATTATTATTACGGTCCAATACATTTAAAATGAATATTATTCTTTTGATATAATAGAGCATAATTAAAGCTGTAGTCTTGGAATTTGCATTACATTTCTGTAATAATAATTAATAACTTTAATAAAATATAAAACTTGTTTTGAATACATAGTATATATATTATATATTGTTACCCATTGCCCCCCATTATACTAAACAAAATAAAATGGAGAGTACGCAACAGTAGCTTTGTTCAGTCCACCAATATCATATAAAGTACAGTCACACCCCCTCCCCACAAATGATCCTGAAACTGTGTGACCCTTTACAAACAATGACTCTAGAATTAGCTGTACGTATAGCGATTGCAAGGATACAGATTTGTTTATTACCTATTATGCGTGGTTCATTGGTACCTAATAGTTTAACAGTGTCGTTTTTAAATTTTTTAAACCTTTGTAAAATTATTGCACCGGCGTTGAACGAGTTACG
This sequence comes from Myzus persicae, assembly GCF_001856785.1. Taxonomy (NCBI): domain Eukaryota; kingdom Metazoa; phylum Arthropoda; class Insecta; order Hemiptera; family Aphididae; genus Myzus; species Myzus persicae. Next base: position 84,173 of record NW_019103997.1, read on the forward strand.
ATTTAATATTACTTGTGTGCTTCTGTAGGTCACAATAAGCGTTAAACTCGAAAGTGAATTTACATTTACCTATATACTTGTGCATTCAGATGGTGGAATCGGCGGGCCCGACCTAACCCACTGAAAACTCGTCACCGCCAACGGTCGGATACGTTTCTTAACTTGATATTACTCGTCGCTCTATAGTACTCGTATAATATCACATAACAACCAAATTCGGAATTATTTGAATATAATTATAATATAATATAGCAATGAACTACTATGCTCGTACAAATCGTGACGTCGTGTATACGTTATAACTTATAAGCAAACGATATATTATTAAATAATATCGTAGGTAATTCGAAGAAAAATGTGCATTGCTTTTATATCTGCTGTGACTTTTTAATATATTGTTTTTACAAGAATTATTATATTATAGCGTTGATGAAATTTAAGTTGCACTTAGCAGCTATCTTTTGTATGTTTTTATGTGTTTACTCGTTGCTATATTAAATATATTTACGTATATTATTATTTATAATACATTAATACATACAATTTAAAGAGAACGGTCTGTAGCGTCTAAAAAAAAACATTTGTATTTGATGCGCGTTGTAACGAATGCTTTAGATTTGCATCTACAGTAGGTAGATAGGTACTTGTTAAAAAAAAAAAAGATTATTTGTATTATTGTTCCAAATGAAAGTACAAAGACGTTTATAATTAAATTAGGATGCGTGAGACGAATTTTGCGGACCGTCATTTATTATTCATTTCCCCACTGCTGCAGTTGCGGAGGAGAGAATGTACGAACAAACAAGTATTTTATCATTATAATTCGATTTCAACGGTATGTATTGTAGTTGCTGGGATCTACCCCTGAATATATTTCGCAACTATCGGGTGTGAAGAGGTAGCAGGGGGAAGGAAAATAAAAAAAAAAATCGTTATTGACTAATATCGTTATAGCCGGTATCCATAACAGAGTAATTAAACAGCACTTTGCAGTATAACTCTTGTATTGTATACGTACCATGGGGGGGGGGGGTATGCAGAAAAGATCGGCCTTCGTATACTATAATAATAGTCGTAATACATACTCGACGCTCGTACCTCTACGCAGATGTGTCTATGTAATATGTATATATTCACGTGCAACTTGCACACGCAGTTTACAGCGTAGTCTCGAGTGCAAACACAACAGACGAACGTATTCACCATTCACATTCGGGTCCATTATTAAAACTAGCGAGGTGCATTGTTTTTCGCCGTATACACATAGTAGGAGGAGCCATCACTACTTTTATCTAGAATCTACTTAAACATAATCCATACGAGTATAATATATTTATGTGTAATTTATATGCATCATACTATAATAATATACCTGCCGTATTATGTGTACCCATTGAAATACCTATGTAAAATCAGCTGGCTCAGGAGACAGAAGTCGAACCTGGGCCGGCGCACAGCAAGATGAAATGACACTCCAGGCCAAAAATAACAACTGGCGTATTTTTCAATGGCCCGCAATACTCTCATAAAATGTTTTTTATGGACAAGAACACAGAAAAGTATGTTTTCTAAGCTCTTACATTATTTTTATCGTATAATAAGAATAAGAACTCAAAAATATGATTTTCTGAGTTTTTAACTGTATATTATTACAGTTTGTACTAAAACCCTACAATAAGTAAATCCCATAAAAGTAAATTCACAAAAACAAAAATTTATAGTAAAAATAATGCATTAAGAGTAATATGTATACAAAAAAAAATAGAAGTGGAATGAATCCAATTACAGTCACTAACAAAAATTAATAACTATTTAGGTTAAATTTGTAAAGGACACATCTAACTGAGTTATTGAACTATTGTTCAAATATTTGAAATTAATATGCATGGATGAGACTGTAATTATTTTCTATGGACATTTATATAGGTTATTTTAATCAATGATTGATATCTAGAAATAGTGCATTCATTAATTTATCAGTCAGCAGCCTAGAATGTATAGTATATACTACACCAACATATTATAACATTAGCTGTAAATAATTTTCAATGTTATTTATTCATTGTTTTAAATATTAATTATATTTTACATTATATATAAAATCTACGAAATTCATATTACGGAAAAAAGAGTAACTTAACATGACTATAAAATGTATTTAGTGACTAATGACTGCATATTATAACAGAATGAATTTTAATTAGTTAAATTAAAAGTTACTTATTTTAAAATAAAGTAACTTGTTGTACATAAACCATGGTTAAAAATATTAAATAATTCAACTCTTTAACTAGGTAATGCATAATTTATAGTAAAAATAATTATATTACAATAGCGTAGAGAACAGTTTCGAAAAGAAGATGGTTAAATATAAATCACTAAATATTGAGTAAGTATAATATTTTTCATTTTTGGCTGAACCAAAAATTAAGTTTTTATTTAAATTTATTTATACAATTTTTAAAACTGCATAATATCTTATCGTCGATACAAGTATATGGTACATACAATTTTAAAAGTCGCAATAAAATATATTTTATAGAAATGATATATTGAAAATGTTTAGCAATAACAATATTTTACATGTGCAGTTGACACACTCTCGTTATTCATATAATAAATTGGCATCAAGGCAATACGACTCAATAAAGAACCGTCGTGTGATAAATTTGGTATGCAAGCGTAAAGTAAAATGAAAATTGAAACACATTTAAAATCTTCAAAATCGTGAGTTATGAAAAACTATTTAAATGGATTTAAACACATAATAATATAGTCATATTTCATACATCGTACTCATCAATCATATCGTATAACTTACTATTTCTGTAGAAATATTAATCGCTATAAACTTAAACGTCATTATCAAACGAGATTAGAGCAATATTTTGACCATAATATAACAGTAAATAACAATATTTTTGGTGAAAAAAACATTTATAATGTCCATGTTAATCTTTTAAGACGTTTAAACATTGATATATGTTCAACGTCCATATCGTGATAAAAGTTAATTTTTCAGGTTTATAATTGTAAAAAAAGTTAAGATTGAAATACAATAAAGTTTTATTATTGACATATTACATTATTTCAATTTGTGATTTTTATTTAACATTTTTACTTAATGTAATATTATATGTTAAAAATTAAAAATTAATATTTTAAAGCATAGGTAATTGTAACTAAAATTAGCTCGCTAAAACCTACTACAAACTTGATTTTTGGGCATCGTTGTCCTTTTTTATAAATAGAAAATGTATTTTAAATTAATTATGTATCATGAACTTATTAGGTAATGTAATGTTGATGGTGACTAAATAAATAATAATAATAATTGTGTTATTTTGAATACCTACCTTCTTATGGTATATTTTTTTAAATAACAACATGAAGTAGTTTAATGGAAAAACTATTACGAAATAATTAATTATTATACACACTAAAAAATTACAATAAGCAGATGGACTAGGTTACATACAAGCACATTTGAGAAACAATTCCATTACAACCCATGATCATTAGGATATAACTTTTTTAATCAACTAGCTTTTTTATAACTATTTTCACACAATTGATCAGGATTAATCTTCTGGTGTAATACCTAATTGCTTTTAGTTTTTAATTATCTTCAAAAATATTATTAATATAGTAATTTTTTTTCTATCTAGTGTAAATTCAAAATTCAAATATTTTAGTATTCATTACACGTACTTGTAGAGTTGTTGATTACAAAAAATTTCAAAAAATATGACTCCAACAGTTATCACTGTGCTGGAAAGGTAAAGATAAATAAATTCAAGGATAAGAAAGTAAACGAATTATTTTAACTCGTTAGGTTAATATAAGAAAAAGTAATGTAAATTATAATAAAAATTAACTAATATATTTTATAACTTCGTTTATCAAAAGCACAAATTTTCTTATTGAAATTTTAAATAAATATTTATATTTATTAAACAATATTTAAACTTAAAAAAAAAAACAAATTTAGCTATTCTTTAAAAATGTTTGAATATAATTTGTATCACTTACCCCACTAATTTTGAGGAGTATTAATAAAAATAAACCAGTGATCAATACATTACAAATATTTTGAATTTTCGTTAAAAATATATTAAGAATATGACTAATAAGATACTAGGTAGGTACCCTACTGTTGAATTTTGACATCATTATTCTGTACTGAGTGTACTGTTCGTAATTGTTTATAAGCCTAAGTTAGGTTATTTTCACTTAAGTTTAAAAAAATAATAATGATATTGTGTTATTTAATAAATAATAATTAAAACAATTGTATGACAGAATATGGTTTTTCTCTGGCAAATCAATATAAAAACAATATGAAAAAAGTGGTGTGACATATTATTTGCTAAAAAACTAACAATTAGAAAAAAGAAATCTAAAAAAATTTTCCTCATTCAAAGAATATGGCTTTATGGGCCTAAACGTGACTAAATATAGCGCTTTGTGACAAGGATAAATGTCATACAAATTAAAATCTATTTCCTTGGAAAAATAGGCTATGTATATTACGGTCTGTGCTTGAGGAGGGAAAATTCTAGACATTTTTTTTTAAAAATGCATGGATGCTTGCATTAACTATTTGCAAGTATACCTAATTGTATTCTGTATTTCACAATCATCTCGAAAACGACCGAAGCATTTAAAAAATTAACTCCACGAAGGAAGTATTTAATTTCCAATCTACAGAGATAGGTACAGTAAAAAATGTTTATAGAAGCAATACATTGGCCCTAATTAACGGTTAGAGCCCACGTTCCATAGGATTTAGTATCTTGTAGGTCGTATTAACATAATATTTTATTGATGTATTTACCAATTACAGATTATTGTATTGCTATTATAATATACCAACAATATTGCATAATAATATAGAACACATGTGAAATATTATAAAATATTATCTATTGTAATAATATCATACTTTATTTATATTTCAGGTGCTTTCATTGCACTATACACTGGTAGGTGGGTATTAAAAATGCCAGATAAACTTATATTTATGAAACACAAATTTATACAGTTTAATTTTCCGTAGTTCATTAACATTAATTATCGCATAAGTCAGCACTATTAGTCCTCGGCAAGAGAGACACTCACACTCACAATAGTTATGACCATCGCTGAGCTATAATATTATATATAAATATATATATAATATAATATATCGTATGTGAACATTTTGGGTCCGATGGGAGGAAAATGAAAAAATATCGTTTGAATACATTTCGACCCGGTAATGCGCCAACTAAATCCCCAGGGGACACGTATTTACGATGAAGCGGGAAATACATTATTCTTCTGCGTATTCAAGTATGATTAAAATTTTGTTTATAATTTTTAAGTATGATTTATAAAACTAAACCGGCAAAATTCGTAATTAAAAAATAAAAACCATCTAAAAGTTTCCATTTACTATATTTTGTAGAGTTGGGTTTAGAATATTTTGTTAGTTTTAATTTATTTTTCATCTAATTACATGAAAACAATAAATTAATATATTTCCGATGTATTTCTGTTATTATGTGATACTAAATGTGTATACATCGTATGTGTATAATACTTGTATGTTACGTTACTTATAGTATAAAATATGTAAAGTATTTTAAAATCAAGTTTTTTTCAATATAGTTACTATATAGAGTGATTTACTTTTTCAAGCATTACCAGGGGTGGGCTCATGTGGGTGTCACATCCCCTTTTGGATTTTTTGTCATGTAAAATATATGATAAAGCAGTGAAATTATATTTTCTGTTATATGACATGGCTTGAGAAGACTTATAAATTCATACCCCTCCCTTTCAAAAAAGCTGAGCACGCCACTGAGCATGACGAAAAATTAAACAACGAACACTATCCTTAGGTCTTACTGACATTTAAAAACATAACTTCGGCTAAATTAATTTTAAAACTATAAAGTTTAAATTATGTTGTACCTATTCATTGTTTAAAATTAGTCATTTTAGTGTATAAATATTCTGCATAATATTATTTAATAATAAAATAGAATTTCACGATAAAGTACTTGCTTTAAGAGGTGTCTTCGTCCTGTTATTACCATGTCGTTGTTTTATTTTATTTATTTATTATCATCAAATAAGCTTATTGTTACAACTTGCAACAGATGGCCTTATAAATAATGTTGAGAAAAAAAACATTAAATATGTGATGTTGAAAAATGTCAAAGTACGAGGCTACAAATGTTATTTTTTTAAATGCAACAAAATAGCTAAAATCGTTATACTTCGTGTGAATTTCCAATTTTGTCAATATTTTTTTTTTAATGTATATAAAAAAATACCTTTTAATTCCATTAAAAAAGACAATCAACTATAGGTAACCGCTTTGATGTACAGTAGGTAGATGTCGTATATATACAACATCATTCAATATGGGCACTGTAATGGACGTTTAGATAAATTTGAATTCAACGGTAAATCAATAAATTCTTTGTAATCAATCAAAAACAATTCTGAGCAATAAAAATGATAACCAGGGTTACCAAACAATTATTTTAATAATAATATTATTAACATTTGTAAAATATAAGTAGGTATTATATTTATAATATTTTTCCTGATTAAAGACCAAAAATTACTGTGAATTTTTAATATTGACTTCCCAAAAGTACCAATTAGATTCAGATTGCTACCAGATGCCTCCTTCGAAGTTGATCATCAAAGCATTATTTTTTTCTACAAGAAAAAGTATTTTTAGACAAAATAAATTAAAAAACTCACAATGAAATATTAATATTATATTCTTCTCTCCATTCAGAATGAAAAGGTAAAAATATTTAGGTAAATATCGATGTATAGTTATTATTATATAGTTATTCGAAAGTCTATACTATCTACCAATCTACCATTTCTAGAAAATGTTATGTAAATAATAACTACAATTATCAAACTTAAAAATAACAAAAATAAAAACAAAATCTATTTTGTCGAAAATTGTACAATCGCGTAAATTCCCAGTTTTTCATAGTCGTTTTTTTTCTGTAGTTTTTCCTTATCGTTAAAATAAGTAAGGGGAATTTCTTTACTTGTGATTCCCAAAGTAACAACAAAATGCTATCGTCTAACAGAGACCACTCTCAAAGGTGATTGGAAAATAAAAAATAAAAACACTTAATTGTAAAGCCGATACATTCAAAACGTCACTCAGAATCTAAAAGCGAGCCTCCAACGAGCCGTTTGATGACGACACCAGAATAGATAATTCTTGAGAAATCCTGATACTTAAAACCATAACTAGATTCGAAATTTCTCTTCTTGGTTAAATGCTTTCCGTCCAGCAATAATCTTTCAAAAAAGTGTTTCAAGTGTTTGCAAATCCAGTTACAACTATTTTGTGCATATAACTGCAGACCAAGTCTAATGCGATTTGTCTGATGTAACGCAATAATTAAGGGGTTCACTTTTGTGTTAACCCCAAAGGACACGCTACCATACCAACTGGTATTGTCCATTATTCAGAAGCGTCCATTCAGGGCGGTAAAACAAAAGGTTGTCCCTGTAGAATTAAAGAAGAATCCTAATTGTGTAAAAGAGGAAAAGCAAAACATGAAATGACCTGTACTAGATTTAATACATTTATACCAGCAATATATATGCCTACCATATACAAAAATAATTAAAATGATGATACATTTTAAAATAAAAGTGAACACTATTTGTTGGCTGCAATATTCGATTACGGTCATCTTACTTTGCAGTAATGGAACGATAAAAAAATAATATTATTAAAAAGGTTTTTATTATTATTATCGAGAATAACATCGAGGTTCTTGCTGTAGGTACTATACTCCAGGAATGGTATTGTGCAAAGTGATTTTCTAAACAGCGTATATAAAAGTCACGGTCGTGGACAAAATATGTCTGGGGTCTCCCTCTTATGAAAATTGATTTTCACCTGTCTAAAGTGAAATTCCGGCTAGATAGGCGTATTTTATGTTATGTTTTTTTCCTTAGTGGTTTACAGAAATATCACCCTTACCTTGTCCATTACTGCTTTTGTATAGGAAAAAGAGACTCATTTAGAAAATTGAAATTCCTTAGAACGAAGTCACAATAATGGTTCGGTGTTTGGTAGTATAGATGGGCTGTTTTTTAGTTACAATACGATAAGAGAAAACACCAGACTATGCATCATTCGATTTTCCTAATTTTCCTATTTTTCAGTCAAGGAAAACCATATACAACTTCAGATAATATTTACTTAACTATCAATATATAATAAACAAATGGTATTTTCTGAACTCAATAGAAACAAAAACTATACCAACTTGATAATAATTACATAATATTATTTACCTTTTTTATAGCTTATAATAAACCTTGAACATGTAAAATATCAAATAATAACCTAGAGTTATAAATTATAATAGTATTATTAAATACATTGCCCATACGTATTATAATATTTTTGTTCATGTTTGGACGATCCCTAATTTCTAATCCAGAATTTAGTAACTCGTCGTACAGTAAAAACTAAAAATAGATACTTTCTTAAATCATCAACTTTATTTAAAATCAAAACAATACAATCCTACCAAATTATAATGATAGCAACTATATATTGTATTCTACCGTAACTACAACGATTATCCAATTAACATAGATATTTAAAATAGTTGTACATTTTGTGAAACAAAAATTAGTTTATTATTGATAAGATATTGTAACAACTACCATATATAAATGAGTAATATTTCTTTTTTTCTTTAATGTAATTGAATACAAACATATTTTTTTAGTTTCTAATTTTAAAAAATTACATAACTGACAACTGTGTACATGATAAGTTTCTCTTACTATACAATTTTACAATACTATACATTACTTTATTTCACCACAGGCATCAGCTTGTTAAATTAGGTAGATACTGTATGTAAAATATTTTGGACTTAGTTAAATATATTGATTTGATCGAAATTAAAATAAATATTCATATTATATACAATTTGCAATATTACACATCAAATATTTTTATGCACCTCTGAGGCTCTCGTCACACAAATAGAAACTATAGAATAACAATAATAAATTATTGATAAATATTATCATCGTGAAAAATAAATATAAATTCATGCAAATTAGTAAATTTATGGGCAATCATTTACTATTAATTATTTAATAAACCTGTACGACCTTAATAAATAAATAATTTGTATCAATAGTTAAATGAAGTATTTGTATACTTAAATAAATAACAATAAATCATGAGACAAAAATAAATATTAAATAACAATACTAAAAAGCCGGTAAGTGGGTGATGCTCTGCTGTAGAGCAGGTTACAAGTGGGTCATTGTAATAGATGGTGTTAAATTTGAATTAAATTACCCTATAATATCAATGTATACGAAAAACGATTCTGTGTGGAGACGGTTTGTCGGCTTAGCATATTTTATATTCTATTTATAATGTTATTATTATTACTACTGTAGCCAGTAGATTTAATTAATATTATTTGCATATTATCATATTTGTATATACTATTATACTTTAGAAGTTTCATGTACCAACGAAAATTCTTTTTTAGATTAAAACAAAATAACTTAATCATCATTCTTGGTTATTTAATATGTAATCACGTCCGTAAATTTGTACTTAAAAAACTATAAATAAAAACTGTGTTCATTTTTTGGTTACAAAATAACCTACTTACGAGGAACGTTATTTTCAATTTTTAATGCTTAGCTATACAAATTGAACATTTTATACATTTTTAACAACAAAATAATTCGTAATTCTACAATGTGATAAAATTTGTCAACATTTAAACTTTAAATGCCAATAAAGAAAAAATAATTTCATGTATTTTTAATATTTTTCAATTGATATTGTAACAATATATCAGACACTTTGTATTAAATTTTCAAGCTTTTTGATCTATCAAATACAATATAAGTGATATTAACAGAAAAAATAACTAAAAAAATTGAAGACTGAAAAGTCAGTAAAAAGCTCGAAATATTTTGAAAATTGTATCAAGTATAAAAAATGATAAAGTAAACATGTGGTGTACATTTCAAGTATAGATAGTTATTCGTTGTTGAATTACAAAAAAATAGGAAAATCATTCCATTAGAAATCGAGTGAATATCCAATGTTGTTTAAGAATTTGACTTCCCGGTAGACATTTATTTTTTTGATTAAGGTTGACAAACTTACGAGGAATATTTTGTTCAATTTTCAATCTTAGATTTAAAAAAAAAAAATGTTAAAATTAATAACATTTTGAAAAAATGTTTAAGTATTTTGTCAAAATTCGAAATTTAGAAATTCATAAGCAATTACTGTGGATTTAAGGTTGACTTTTTTTACATTTCCACTTTCAACAACTTATGAGGAATCTTGTATTACATTTTAAAGTTTCTTGACAAAACGAACATTTTTTTATCGATATTAATTTTAAAAAAAAAAACGAATAAAAATCTAGAATTGTACATGCCTATAAAAAGCTCAACGCTAGTCAAAACATTTTGGCAATTTTAAAGTGTATAAAAATTACTAATAATTACAAACATTGAGTGAGAATTTCATCTTCCTATTGTATTTTTTTTTTAAATTAGTTCAAATTCCATTTTTAGTTAATTTTTTTTTCATTTTTCTCGACGCTTTTAAAAGCTACTGGAATTTTAAATTTTGCCTTCCCAAATGAACAAATTAGATACAATTTTCCACCGGAAAACAAGTTGAAATTGAAAATCAAAGCATTATTTCAACTACTTATCGGATAGATATACAAACACAAAAAAACACATCATTGTAAAATCAATACATTTTTACTCAGAATCTAAAATACTATTTGCATTGGCGAAGACACATTGGAAATGTAGTTTTATTAATTATTATAAACAATAATAAATATTGTACACAAAACAATGCGCAATATATACCAATTATTTTTCCATTTTTATAATATATACAATACATGCTACTTTCAATTTTGATTATTTCTAACCACCACATATCTCCATAGCTGTTTTTGTTTTATATTATTTATAGGCACAATATGGCTATAAGAGGTCATAATTGTACATCGCACCTGAATTTGAACTTTCCAATGTGAAAAACTTAAGACATATCTGCAATCTACAAGTGAGTGCCTAGTATATTCAACAGTGTTTCCCAACTTCTGGCTAGGTCACGGCCCAAATTTAGATCTCGAAATTCTTTTGATGAGTCTGGGGTTACAAGCATATTATAACAGATTAAATTTTATCATTTTACCGGTACCTATACCTATTACAGTATAAGAATATACAACTAGATTTTTTTATGGCTCGCTGGCTGAAGAAGGGTCTGATAGTGGATCGCCATATCAAAACGGTTGGGTAAGGGGTAACACTGGTATACAATCAGCATAATATAATCCAGAGGTAGTTTATTTTCTCGTCGTATTACGGGCACCGCGTAGCTAATGCGCGTTATTTGTACGAGGTCATCCGAATTCGAAGCAATTTGTACTGAATAGAATCGTATTCTGAACGACGCAATCACGTCATGTCCGGATATATTTACTGATTGTGTCGTTCAATAATGAAAGCGAACGATGTTGTTTGCTTACCCCTATGCCACGGCCAACCTGCGTACACAGTACACTGAATGTAATGTGTTATGTCAAAATAATAATAATATGGTTGTGTGTGTGTAAGCGTATTGTATCGGACATATTTGTAAACAAAAGCCACGAGAATAATAGACATTTGTTTAAAAGCCATTAAAGTAACCAGCATTTATTTAATGTGCAATATTATTATCCGTAGAGTAGATTAAAATATTGACAAAAAATTATATAATTTGGAAAATACTTCTGCAATAAATAAGGGACAATAAATCTTAACACTTCTATTGTATAATATTATATATTAATAATTGTAGACCTTTATAATTAAATTATAATCATACTATAAAATGAGAATACAAAATTAAATAATAAATAATTTAATGAAATGTCACGTACTTGACTAAAAAAAACTATAATTTTCTTATTAATTAATAATTCATTTTTTTAATAAGTTTTTATAAAATATGATATTTTCGTTAAAAGTTTTAAATTTTGTTTTTAAATAAATTTAATAAATTTAATATATTTAATATATTTAAAAAGTTAAGAGCCGTTATAGCCGTTTTTGTCACGTATTTGTTGCAGAAGTATTTCCAAATTATACAATTTTCGTCAATTTTAGTCTATTTTGAGAATAATAATAATATTGCAAATTAAATAAATGTTAATTACTTTAATGGATTTTTAACAAAATAGGTATGTCTATTATTCTCACAGCTTTGGTTTGCTTAAACATTTATTATGACGAAACAATACTACAATACTGAATACACTCACACACACACGCATAATGATATTACTAATATACATCTAATAGGTAATAATATACGAGTAAGTACCAACATTTTGTTAGAATTTAATTACGAAGGTATTGGTAAAATTTTTGGAGAAGTATAAAAACGTCTCCCCAGCTCCCCACCCATAACCAGCAATTGGAAAATTGATTGATTCCAAAAAGTTTCAACGCCACTATTTAGTAGGGATTCTTTGTTAAAATGAGTATGAATGTTATTGAAGTTTTAGCAATACACATTCAAACCAAAAATGCCATCATATATTTGGCGTTTCCCCAGTCCCCCCTCCACCCATCCACAATATTAAAATAACTTTTTTTGCGCCAAATTTTTATGCAAATATATAAAACAAAATTCGTGCAAAATTTTAGTGCAAAAAGTTATTTTTAGTATTGCGGGTGTAGGGTAAGGAAGGAGTTGGAGGGACGCCAATGTTTAAAAAGAAAGTTTTTCAGTTAGATTCACGAACGGCCATACAAATTTCAAACTAAATGCTGTCGTTGAAACTTTTTGGGTACAAACATTTTAGATTCTATACGGAGTGATAAATGTATTTATTGATATTACATTGCAATTATGTGTTTTTCTTGTGTATGTGTATTATGTACCTACCCATTACATACACGATTTATATAGTAAAAGAAATAATTTAATTTTCAACTTAAAAAGGTTATTTGGTTAGGCTAGGTTAAATTCTGGTAGAAAAATGGATATAGTTGGTACTTTGGGGAGTCAAAAAAAAAAAATGACCAGTAATTGTCTTAATAATTTGGAAAAACAAAAAAAAATTTTTTTTGACAAAATTTATTTTCCAATTTGGTTAAATAACATTTCCTAATTTCCTCATAAACACTTTTAGCACCTATAAATCTAAAATAATTTATGAACACATTTTTTTTATTGACATTTGAAGTTTGAATTTTTACGTAGGTAATTAGATATATAAACAAATAGAATAACAATATTTTAGATATTATAACTCAAAAATATTACTCATGGGGATATGAAACTTTTACCTATGTTATTATATTTTATATTATATACCACAATGACATTAAAAAAAAATATATATTTATATTGATTTTAAGTTGTTGCCTATTTATACCATTCTACTGCCAGATCTATGATTTATTTATTAATTAAATCAACCTACTGTAATACTAATAGTAAAATACATTACTTTAATTTTTTATAAAAACAACATTAGCGACTGACCAAAATTAAGGTGGTTCAATTTAAAAAATACGAAGATGTTTGCATTGGTAAAAAAGTCAACTTTGCATCAAACGGAGTATATATTTTACATTTTTTTATCTTTAATAAATTCAATAAAAAACATTTACAAATTTACAAAATGTAAAATATTTATTCTCGTCAAGAATTTACTAACATTGAAAAAGTGCTCAGACCAATGCAAAGTAAACTTGTTTACCAATTCAATTATCTTTCATTTTTTAAATTGAATGACGAGAACTTAGCAGTACTTGCATTTTTGTCAGGTGCATAGATATTTAACATTAATAAATCGGTCTTGAATATTTTGATCTAATGACCACATGACACGTACATGCGGGTGCGTACTGAATTCGTATAGATTTTTTTTCTAGTCAAAATTCAGTACTCAATAAAAATTTTACAGATTTTTAAAATACAATGTGGTAAGCTGTAATGAGTGTTGTGAATGTTGTATACTATAAATCATAATACACAATACGTGATTTTTTTAAATACAAAATATGTCATTATATTATGAACAAGCCGAACATTAATGTCTTGACTTACATCATACCATATTAATTTTAAAAATAATATTATTCTATATTATTCAAGTGGTCCAGTCAGTGGTTTGCTTCTATAACATTAATCATGGCTAATTTAAATTAAATATGCATTATTTTCCTCTGGCTATAACAATTAATATTATATCAAACTGAAACAACTAGTTATTAGTCAATCGAAACGAAAAAAAAGGTTTTTATTATAATATTAATAGGTACAGGAACGAAATAATTAAATTTTATTGTAGATAATACATATTTTTCTATTTTTGCGTATACCTTCCTAGCTACTATCTATTATAACGGTTAAGGCAACCAACATGTTACTGTTTAATCAAAAAAGACATTTAGTCTCCACAATACACTTACATTTATACTTTCCTCCGAGATGACAAAAGTAACTCTGAGATAAGCTCAGCATTTTTTTTTTTTTTTAATTCAACATTAATAGTGTTTCAAAGCAATAGAATGGATTACACAAACATTAGAATCGATTAATCTATTTATAATAATTTAAATTTATTTCGCTTGACTACACAGTCCGTACAAAATAGGTAGGTACACGAGTATATGATATGACCGAAGTCAAATCTCAATGCTTGGCTTAATATATTATACACAACCCCAAATAACAATGCGACATAACTATTGGGAAAATAATAATAATATCGGACCTCCGTGAGGCGGCCGCGGCAGCGGTATTATATCGATCGATAATTGAACCATCTTTACCGTTTTACACATTCTCCGGGCTCGCGTTTCCTTATTCCCGTCACGTGTCTGTCGAACGGCAGCTATTTATTCGCGAGCACGCGCGCGCGTGTGCATGTGGCCATAGCCCGGACAAGGATGTCAGTCGGCCGGCGGAGAGTAGAAAAAACTGCTTATAAATTGTTGGACTATGACGGCGGCGGCGAGGGACGTGATGCGTTACCTACAGCGCGCGGACGACAGAAGAGATGTGAGAGAGCGCGCGCGCGCGCAAGCTACATAAATCAGCAGCGCCCGTGCCCTTTTATTTACACTCGCCACGTACCCGACGAGAAATACAAAATATAACCGACAGTTTCGCGTGCGAGTATTATCTCCCGAGGTGGTGGAGTATCATTGCCACGTGAGAGTGAGGGGGCCGGGGAGAGAGGCAGAGAATACGGTTCAGGACTCGAGGTGTTGAGGTAGGCATGGCGGCCGGCTATATAACGGGCACGTTCTTCTTGAAACTAGACGTTTCGAAACAAAGGAACAGCGACGAGCCATCGTGTTACAAGAATCGTGGTAAGAAATTTAAACGTGGTCTCTAGAACCACCTTGCAGGCACCAATCGTAATATACAATATTATTATTTTAATGGGATTTATACGTTATCACTATGGTAGATATTATTACGATTATTATCACAAATACACTTAATGTTACCATGTGCAATGATCATATACAATGAATATAATGCAATACACACACAACATAAACAATGCATTATATATTATAAATATATTGCGCATTATTGTGTATAGATGGTACTCAATAAATTCTAATACACGGTGTAACTACAGCACAAATACGTTTTACGTTTCTCACTACCTACCCCTTCATCAATACCAAAATAATAGTTAGGCTTTACACGTACAACCTGCTTACGGTCATGGAACAACTGGGCGCACTCGGCAGTTGTATAGGTCGGAGGTGTGTCCTTGGTCCGTCTCGTATAATAAATTTATAATTAACAAAGATCTACGCAATCGCGTTCATTTTGTATGATATACAGAATGTTTATTTTAAAGTACGAGTAACTAAAATTCTTTATCAGCTGTTGCGTTTTCTTAAAAATTATAATATTATAGGCACCTGGCACATAAATTATAATATTGTTTTCATATTTTTTACAGAAAAACTAAAACTACTTTAAAACTAAAGTTATTACAAATAACATTGATGTCACGAATTCATATATTATCGTCGCACTAGGTTCTACTAAATCTACATAATATAATAAAACATATAAAATATTACAATATCGTGTATTATTCAAACGCATCGGTATAATATATTTGTATTATAATATATTTATGTATAAAATATATGATATGATATTATAATTTAATACACTAGTACCATAGCACTTACTATACCCGGTATAGTAACCGGCCCTGGCAATAAAATATTGTAGCCCTCCTCCCCCCCTCCACCGAAAAAATCCTGGCTACGGTACTGTTGTGTATGCAATATATATGCATGTATATTATTATAAGTACTTTACAAAGACATATTGTATATACATATTTGTTCCCACCATTATTACATGAATACATGATAACTGCACTACAGGCTTATAGTAGTTATAGTAGTGATAGCGAAAGGAGATAGTCCCCACATGGGGTATTTTCGCCACCATTTTACCTAACTTAATACATGCTCGGCATCGGGTAATTTTTTATCCACGAAAAATCTCACGGATCTAGTAATTCAGAACATAAAAAAGTATTGAAAAAAAATGTCTACGTGACCGTTTTACAAGAAACTTCCAGCATGGCTTGAATATTATAAACGAACTAGTAAAACCTTATTGATGCTCGGTTACGTTATATTTACGCACAGACGTCTTTTTATTATAGTTTCACTCATATTTGTTACCTACCTACATAATTTCATACCCACATAACCCCACATAGTACGAATTTTTTTAAGACATCGATATATTTTAGGGTGTTAAAAAAAAATTTGAATAATTAATACAATGAATGAAATACAATATAAATTATAATATGCGGATTTGTGTACTAAGCACGCAGGCGTATGAATACTATAGTTATTACTTATTTATGATATAAGAAGGTAAAGTTAGTTTATAACAGCAGATCTTCAGTAAGCAATATACATTATGTAACAACTACCAACTTACATGAGGATGGTGTGTTTTTTTGATATTATACTTTATAAGTAAACTTACCTGAAAAAAAATTAAAAAATTAATTAATAATTTATTAATGAAAAATTAAAACATACATGAAATAATATTTTACATAATATCGTCACTTAATAAAATTGTATTATTTCAAATTTAATGCATTTCATACAGATTTTTTCATCCGATCGAAACTATTAAATGATTCAATATTTTATTTATGATTTAAATTCAATTTAATAACAAACCCAGCTTATATGAGGTTGCTTAGTACTGTATACCTACCTAATTTGCTAATAAAAACAAATAATTAGGTACACCCAAAACATAGATTACTACCTAATAAATTATTATTGATATTTTGTTAGTGGGGAAGTAATAATGAATTGCTTATCTTGTATATTTTCACTTGTATTATAAATATCTATACAATAATTAGGTATAATAAATATCACGATTTATAATTTATATAATTGTTGAGCTGTATTAGTATAGTATGCTGGAAAGCTATATAAATCTATAATATATATATATCACAATATATTTGCTTATATGAATCAAAATTTTGAAATTAAAAAAAAAGTTACACTAATATTAAATTCATAAAAGGGTAAAAGAGAGCATACTCAAAAAAGACGTATAAGTGCACAACAAGTCACAGCATTGTGTTTATGTTTATTTGAATAATGAATCAAGAAAAACAGTGCTGTTAAAATTATAAGACATATAAGAAATACTAGTTCTCGTAATGAACTTTCTTTTTCTAAAAAAAATAACAATGGATACATTATATTTTCACTGAATGTTTATATTATGTCTTTCGCAGATCTCCAATGTTTTTATCTGGGAAGCACGCATGGCCTTCCATAGACATTACCTAAACATGTGTAGGACAGCAATGGAAATAGTAAGTTTGTTAAAAGAGGGAACTGTTTAACCTTTATAATATATAGATAAGGCTGATCTGGTTTTTACCAAGACAGATATCGATTTACGCTAAACGGGAGTTGTATTTTTACGATTGATATTTTGTTTCTGTAGCTTATAATTATTACTCCTTGTAATTAGGAGATGCAGCCGAAATTACAGCTGAGCATGGAATTGTTTGTTACATCTCATAATAAGTAGAAGCAAAAAAAACTACAGCAGAACTACAGTAGGTGGATAATGAAAAGACAAAGAAGTTGATGTATAAACGATCCTACTCTTGAAAGTCGTGGCGTCAGAGAAATTATACCTTAATTAAACTAAACCACAATCTCAAAAAAGCAATTGATCGGTCGTAGCACCTGTAGACCAAATTTATAATGCAAGTTCACGTGCAAGTAGACAAATGCAAGCAGAGTGATAGAGCAGGAACTCAAGACGTTACACAAAGAGGAGCCAAGTAAACCGATAGTAAGCAAGTAGATATAGTTCAAAATTATAACTTGAAGACAATGATTAAATTAATTAGAGGTAAAACCAAAACGATCTGTAATAACTTATTGTTACAACCTAAATAAAAAAAGCTGAAAATCTAAAAAAATTAAGAGTTCTACGATAAAGGTGTATAAAAAAATTTAAGAAACGCCGATCTAGATGATCGATTGTCAGCATTAGGTACACACAATTCGATATTACACGAAACACAATAACACATTTCATAATATAATTATAAACAATATACAAAAACATGTAATTTAAGTTACTAGATGTGAAAAATGAAAAATGCAATCTTTTAATATTCTTAGATCTATTAACACAAAAATTAAAATTAAAATTAAAAAAACCATATATGTCAGAAATATGTTTCATTGCCGTAACTGTATTCATTGTCTATTCGGTATTATTATATTATTTGTATTATTAAATTATATTTTATTTTGTATTATTTATTATTAAACAAAAATCTTAACCAAGGACATAGGTTGAAGCGTCGATTTGTAACTTTACGTATAATAAACACCATTCATGTCGTACTCGTTAGGTACATAAAATGTCTTAAAAATATTTATATATAGTATTTCAAACGGATATCCGTCATTATCGCGCGTGACCATTATAGGATACTACTGATACTAGGATATACATTTATGTGTACCATTTATTTTCGCTGAAACAGATGATTTCAGTCATGACTTCCGTGCACAGAAAACAATCAAAGTAAATCGAATGCCAAACTTTATACTTTAATCACTGCGAAACGGAAGACTTACGGGAAACCCATCAGGATTCTTCCCCAGCTGAAATATAATGACGATTGCTGTTTACTCTGCACATGACTATATATAATTTAGGTGTCTATTGAAAAATAACGATGGGAATGATGTATAGTTATAATATACACTTTCCGTATATAGTTATAGGGCGTTCGAAGTAAATCTCGAGAAAACGTGTTTTTGAATAGTGTCTCGTGGTGTAATAATATACAAACAACGTCGAAAATTCAATGAAGATGTGTTACGAAGCTAGGGTGCGTTTCTGTGTTTTTTTCCCACCATTAAAATAATGTGCACCATGCCTATAATAATATCGTGCGTGGGCGGATAACGAGCGGACTTAACGCCAGGCATCTCGGAATAGACGTTATAATATTATTATGTAGACTACTCTACGAAAAAATACCGAGTGCAAGAGTAAACAGATAAAATGGAATAGCGCCAAAAGATATTGTATATTTTTTTAATGTTCCTATCGCATCTCGTCACAGACCTGTTTATCTTGGATTTCACCTTTGGTACGGAAAAAACACATAAACATATATAATACATATTTAATAATATATACATTTATATATATAGTATATAAAGATATAAGCGAGTTCTAAGGTTGGCGGGGAAAAGGAAAAATATATTTCGTCGGTTTTCTTATCTCTGGCCCATCCATCCACCGCGTCACAGAGTAACTGCATTATTTACGAAGGGGAACGACGGCGAAAAAAAACATCGTATATAAGAGACTATATTATTATATATTGTATATAGTGCACGCGTTGGATTTTGTGGTGAAAAAGAAAACGTGTCAAACGAAGCGTTTATAAAAGCATTACACACGCGCACACGCATGGTGTTGAGGAGCGGACTGAAGATAAAATGTCACGGAATAGAATATATACTAGCCAGGTAGGAGGGAAGAATATAAATATATTATTTTATTTCAAAATGTTAAAACTTTTTAGGAAAAAAAAAGGTAAATACAATAATAAAACATTACTGAAGCTATTCGTATTGATGTAAAAAATTAGCTTAGATCTCCAGTTTTAACTTGCACTGTAATGTAGATTATTATATTATACCCAGTGCCGTAACCAGAGGTGGCACTGAATGCAAACATATTTAAATACAATATAAAACAAGCAAAAATAAATATTTAAAAAAGATGTAGGGGGAGGTGGGAATATTATTACAATTTTTTAAGAAGAATAAAGCTCACCTCCCCCTGACATCTTTTTTAACTTTTTTTTTTCGCTTGTTCTACATTATATTTTATTATGTTTGATAAAAATTAAAAGTTAATATGGTCTGGTATTCTTGTTAGTTGTTAGTAAATTGTAATAATGTACTAACAAAAAATTTAATGTGCTTACAATATAAATTAATATACTTAAATAACCTAATGAATATAATATTATATAGGTGTAATAGTTGTTAACATAAATACAGTCATAAAAAAGTAGATGTGTAGTAGCAGTAAACACTTTATGACAGTAAAGTGGACAGGATTTTTTTCTGGGGGGGGGGGGGGTGCTTAAGTTTCCCTCTTAGCTACAGCACTGCTTTATGAACAAAGATATCATAAATAGATATGCCATCATTGCAAAAACCAGAGAAAAAATGAAATACTAATGTACTAAACCCCAAACTCCCCCCCACACACACACACAAAAGATTCTGGCTACGCCACTGATTATGCATGTATATATTATATATACATGTATAAATAAGTATAAACTTCGTCATACTTATATTTCATTCAGATAGTGTACCTACATTACTTTATGTAAAATTTTTAATTAAATTAAACATGAGCAATATCGTACATATTATTGTAAAAATGAATTTCAATATTAATTATTACTATAGATAATTAATTTTTTTGGTCAACGGATGACAATTTACGAATTTGATCATAGATTTACCCCTCATCTGTTAGAGATGAAATATTGATTGTATCTAAAAAATAAAAATTTAGAAGATAATATACATTTCAGTATAAATATTAAATAATATTTTACCTACCGTTGAGTATATATATTTTAGTACAATATATCATACTTTATTATTTATGATAATAACATTAATAATCAAAATGCAATTCAAAAATATTATAAGCCTATCTCTAATAAAAAAAAATATTATGATTACACCTGAAGTAGTGTTGTATATTATTTAGCGCCAATTATTAAATTAAATGTTGACACAAAATAACTTTTAAGGGTTTGTCCGAAAATAAGGGTAAAATGTAAGTTTATACAAAAAGGCGTGGTAAAATCATTTTTCGATTTCCCCGCATCCGGCTGTACACATAAGAAAGTACAATAATTTTAATTATAATTATATACTAATGAGTTATTTGTTTTACAAAATATATAATATCCTCATTTTAAATATTTTAACCATGAAACCTATGCACCTATCAAATTAGATAATTAAATAATATTCCCTATTCTAAAAAATTTACATATGCATAATCAATCATAATATTTACAGTTTCCAAATTGCATGGCATTTAAAAAAATTTAAGTAGGTTTTACTGAAGTATGAAAAATAAATAGCCGGAAGGAGGTAACCGCTTTGTTGTTGGTCATTGTAGTGGATGTATTAAATTTGAATTCAATAATAAATCATTGAACCTATATGACGAATTGTGGAAACGGTCCGGCAGCATAATATATTTTTAAGGATATTAATTAATTAAATATTTATTGTTGGAGCCCCGATATATTTATTATTATTCTAATTATTATCGTTATTATATGGCCTGTGATCGGCGACTGTTTCGCATGCCATCACTACCGTCCACCAGCTTAATCTGTAATATGGGTCAGTGGCTTATTCTGTCGCCGACTGGTAAACACACTCACTCACAAACAACTACTCACACTATCCATTGTAAATTATTTTTGTTTAATTTAAATGTTAGGCGATTACCCATACTGATTAATGATTATTATTTCCTATATATTTTAGTATTGTCACGATAGCCGAACCGTGAGTTATATTCTACCTACCTAATGCACGTGAATCGTGTGGGTAGATCTCGGCATAGTTTTACAATTATATTCATAGGCGCTAATCGCCAGTAGCCTTGTTTTATTATTTTTTTAATATTTTTGTGCTCATTAATCGCTACGTTATTTTTATTATATAGTAAATTTGCACAAATAACAAACCCAGAAATATTTTTTTTTTAAAACAATCAAAAAATGACACACTCATATACCAATTATTTCAATCGACAACAAAACATAGCAATCACCCACATCAAAATTGGACACTCCTTTCTCACACAATCATACTTAATTAGTAAAGAGCCTCATCCAATATAATATGTGACATATGCCAAAAAGCACTAACCATCAAACACAAATTAGAGGAGTGTATCAATATATAATAACAGCTCGCAATACGCACAGACCTGAACATGCCACTCAACATACATAACAGGAGGGCTCAATTAAAACCAAACTAATAAAATAATAGAAATTTTAAATATTACAAATTATAGGTATAATAAAAAAATTATAAATTTTATAATTTGTAAGACCTTTTACAATGGAACTTAATATTTAGGAATCACAATATTTAAAACTCAATGACAGGCAAATAATACCTACTTTGCTGAAGCCTTAATCTTTAAATTAAAAAAGGTTAGATATGTATTAATTATTTTTCTATAAGAAAATGTGTATGCTAATCACCATCTTTAGTTATTATTATACTACCTGGTACATTGTGTGTGCGCAAATCACAACCTTAATTAATTAATATGCTGTATTTTTGTAGTAATTTGTGTATGTGTATTATTTCCATGGTTGGATATTATAGGGGCCAGCTGGTCAGACCGCGCTCCACTATATACTATAATATATCAAATCTTAAGCAATTATGACATTTTTATTATACCTAATCAAAAATTATTAGCTAAATCATGATTTAGTATTATATTTTGGTAAAATTTTAATCAAGGTAATTTTGACGCAGATACCTGTTCCAAAATATATTAATTTTTTGTGTTGAACTTAAAGGGCTAAAATTATTATGACATTTATATTCGTGTGTTAGTAATAAATGAAAAATTACACTGAAATTATTTTTACCATTTATATTATAATCTTAAGAACACACTGCAACATTCTCATTTCACTGCGTAGGTCATCGGTTTCTGCTCGGCGATATCGAGCTACGCACACTACCACGCGCACACGAACATACACAAGGTACAGATCAGTCTGAAGTGATAGGCCCTCAACTTTAGATTTATAGCAGTAAATACTAAATATTACCAAATATTCACCACAATGGAATATTGCAGCAATGCAGTGCATCGAAAGATCCATGGGTACCAGCTATTCTTATGAGTTGGCTCGGCCGCATGAAAGACAAAATCTCTCATCAACCACTGCCACACAAAAATCACAGATTCTTAACATTTTTAAATAATTGAATATTTCAGTATCAATTTATTTTTAAAAAGTTACTGTAAAACCCAGACACATGGCACAACCAGTGTATTCCTGTTTATCATCTTGTTTTCCGGGACCAAGAGTTGAGTCGTTCGTATAATATGTATTATGCAACCTATGTCTTTCTTCATAAAATTATACACAATTTGCGAAAAACATCATGATTGGTATTTTTAGAAAATATACCCAGATCAAAAATAAGCACTCTCTTTTATATACAGAAATAGATTCTTTCTCAGTGAAAAGTTTTGAGCCCCTACAAATAATGTTTTTGAATTACGACGAAATGATTATTCTTCGTTTAAATATTAAATTACTCTAAAATTTTATCTTCAGATTAACAGGTATAAAAAAATGTTCCTTATATATCTTTTTTATTTTTAAATTGCTAAAAGAACAAATTATAAATTATAAATTTAAAATCAATACTTTCATCGCTCCTCTCTTAAAGTGTGGTAAATAATCTAAAAGTTGTGGAGGGCCTCATTATTTAGCTTAGTCACCTAACCATTTTGTAGCCTGAACTGTAAATTACTTTTGACAAATGTGAAATATTCCTATTCTAAAATTTCCATAGCGTTTACTTAAGGTCGTGCGAAAAATGGTACGTTAATCGCTTTTTACCGCACACCCTAACATCAACCACCCTCGAGGGTTTGTCTTCATTTGGACCGCTGCATAGCCTACGGATTTATTAAAATGCAATCTCCATTTGAGTGTTTGAGACCCCCAGGTCGTGTAATCTCAGCGCGGCCCCTTAGGGCCGACAAAATAATAAAAACTTTCTACCTGGGTAAAGTCAACAAAAACTTTAACCTGCATATACCCACAAAGATTATTAAATTTATATACTGTACTGGCAAAATAACACTGAAAATTAAAATAGAAAAAAACCTGTTTAAATATTTTTTTTCAAGCTGTGTGATTATTAGAAAAGTTAGTTCCCGCCTTTTAAAAAAATAATAATTTAAAACCTTTCATTAATTAATTAATAACGTATATACATGAAGGCTATGAACGTATATTAAATTTTTCCACTATAGGTTTTTGACTAATTATTGAGTAAAATGATGTAAAAACATTGGAAATATATTATCAAGGCATTAATTGCAACCATATTTTTTATCTCATCGGTCTTAAATATAATTGTATTTCAACTTTCAAGTATTACCGAAGTCACAAATTATTTACACGAAAGGGATTAATTTATTACAAAAATTATCAGATTATAAATAAAACCTCAAAACTTTAGTTTTCAACATTAATTTGATGTTTTAATAATTTAAAACTGTAGATATATGATATCAGAGATTCTCAAACTTTTCATTCATGACAAATTTTATATTTTGACTTGCCATCCAACTCACATTTATCTAACCTACCGAAATCCGACCATTCTACAGTGCGTGCAGCGTGTGAAAGTTGTTCCTGTGAAGTAATTTCGGGTGATATGATACACCGTATCAACCCTCCCCCCCCCAACCCTTAATCGGTATTATTTAGTAGATTAGTGGGAAAGTATTAGAATTAAAGTAGTAACTACAATTTTAAATATTATTTTCAAATTTTATAAAATTGAGGAAAATAATAAAACTCAGCACCGACACACTTAAGCATAATATAAACATTACCACACGATAAAGGAGGGGATACCTTATGGATAAGAATTAGTTAGCTGTCTTGTAATATTATATATCTGTTTACGAAATCAATGCTAAATTTTAATGGAATCGATAGGTTAGGTTAGGTGAATTGCAGGGCCACCAGTATTTACTTATTTGTTAGTTTAATTTATTTTATACATCATTTACTGCAAAAAAGAAACAAATCTTAAGATTAGAAATTCTCAACATTTATAAATAGTAATCGGAAAAAAAGTTTATAACAGAAAAAGGATAACCTGTGCATATTGCATCACATGATTTTTGTCTCTCTTAAAAAATTATAAAAATTAGACTTACTCCTTATTTCTGCTATTGGCAATTTTAAATAACTATAATAATATATACTTTATGGTGCTTTGGCATTCTCATTTTATACTGTACTTACCTGGTGTTTAAAACATAATACAATTTTAATATCATTAAATAAATTGATTTTTTTTTATACACAATCTCTTTCCAATTTTATAAGTATTATTTACTCAAATAAACAAATTTTATTTTAAGTCATTAAATTAATTGGACTTTTGTGTGTCAATATACAGTTACTGATTGACCTGTTCGTACTGCTCGTGATTTGAACCAACAGATCCGAACTGCAAGTCATATACATATTTTTAAGTTGATGACATAAGCGATTAAATCATATCAATTGTATTCATATAACAATGGCAATTTAGTGGTCCACATTATATATTATGTACATTATACAATGTGATTAATTTAATGCATATTAGTTAACAGTATATTATACATAATGAGTGTAATCTAGAATTTTTATTTTAAAGTAATTTCTAAAATGTGATTAGTAAAAATAAGTTTAATCGCTTAATCTTTAAAAGATCTTAGTTCATAATTATCAGAAAGAAAGAAAGAAATAACGTCAGATTCAATGATTTATAATTATTCTATTTTGTTGAATACATTAATTGTTTAACGAAATTCAAAGATTAAAATAAACAAATAACTAGTCAATTAAATTAAATTAATATATAATGAATAAAATGAATAAAAAACCGCAATACCCAATGTGTAACAGGACATCAATAATTGAATAGAAATTTGAATTCGATTTTCGTCCCTAGAATAATAAATTGGTTATAATACTATTAATTATTTCAATGTAATTGTCTTTCATTTTAGATTCTTAGACAAAATGACCAGTACTTTAAATAATCGGGAAAAACAAAGAAAATTACGAAAAATCGGAGAATAGTGACTGACACACCGTATTCGCAGTTAGAATTGTTTTTTATACATATACAAGGCTTTATTATTGAGTTCAAATTGAACACACCCGTTATTCATTCCATTGTTTTATTCGTATGTACTTACTTCATATGAAATGGAAGGAAGGTAAAATAATATCGAATAGAACACCATAAAATATGTACTACACAACATTCAGTATTTACTATTCATTATTTATATTTTGTTCTCTTGAAATATTATAACAACGATAAGATGTCTAAAAACAATCCTAAGCAAAATACCACAGTTAACCAAAAAAACGCTAAGTTAAATCTCCTGGTATGCACGAAAACATATATTGTAATCGTCGTTGTTCACAATTTTCTCAAATATCAAATCTAACTATTTAAAATTGTTTTCAAAAATATAAGAATAGCATTGTAATTTCAATACTTCCGTTGCGCAACTTAGAGTCTTAAACCATACAACTCCTATAGATACAACGTTTGTCTCATCTTCAACGATTTGTTCTTTATAAATCGAATGAACCGTTGATAGAAACGAAGCAGATTGCAAAAACTACAGACCATTGGTGCGTTATTACTTATTTGATAGCTAAACTCATAACTTTTATAATTATATATATATACATTATACACATTATATTGCTTGTATTAGTACCTAGAGATAGGGCACTCCGATTTCGTTTTATTTTAAGTCTGTATTAAAACCGATTGATGACAACAATCGATTAACTTAAGTGAAAATTGGACATTATTTCCATTACATAATATTTGTTTTTACCATCTGATAAATTGAAAGTTATTTAGAACTTAAGAAGTATCATCTACTTTATCGCTTTGCTCAGATGTCTTAATAAAAACCTTCAATAATCGAAATTATGTTTTATTTTATTGATTCGTATACCCTACATTGGTAGATATAGTTTGATATGCAGTTTAAATATACAAATTATGCAACAATGCTCCTGTATTATGTGTAATATGTTGTTTAAGCGTAATTTTTAATCGATTATTAATTGAAATATTGATTTTGTAATGTCATTATGGTTTATAAAAATTAAAATTAAGTAAACAATCAGGTAGGTCATTCATTTGGTCAAAGCAACTTCACGTTTTGTGATAGGTAATAGTTACAATTCTTTTGAATGATTTCCGTTTCACTTAAAATATTTTGATCTTTCATATTCACTAAATAATTAAAATTATATTTAACTATTTTTCAGCTGTTTTCTATTGATTTTTTTTTTAGAATAAAATAAAAAGATGAGGAAAAAGTGGAAAAAATTGTTCTTTCAAACAAACGAGAGTTTCTTTTGTATAAATATATATGATAGAACATAAACATTTTACATCTTTCGTATATAACATCTTCAGATACATCTTCTCAGTGATTCAATGAACAAACAGGAAATTGCCCGTCCGTCTGTCCGTACGCAATTTCCGGACCACGGAGCCGCCTATACAGAGTATTCGGGTCAACGCTTCTCAGTAAATGCATCAAAGTTAGGTTTATACTCAGACACAAACCACAAAATAATATGCAATTTCTGTGAAATGTATATTTTAAGATCAAGATAATATTTTATGAAATAATTACTTGTAGTTTAATAACCAACTAAAACCAAAGATGCCTACTAAGTAGGTACATATTATATGATTCTGTACTTCTGTGTATCCATAAGTGATAGTACTTTACTACTTAAGTAATAGCATCAAGTAAAACGATTTGTGTATATTTCATATTATAGATATTCCAAAACACTTCTTTAGTGAAGTCGCATAAATAGATTTGTGTGGACTTGTAGTATAGTATTATCTCGACTCTTGGCCAAATAATTTCAGATCTTAGATGTAGTGTAAAGCCAAAACAAATATAGTATAATTAGAGTTTTCTAATAGGTACTTAAAAGTTGTATATGTCCTCTCTATAAAATTGGATACGGGGGACACTTTAGAAAAGTAATTTTTAGAATTGCCTACTCATTTTACAGTTAACTACGAAAAATTACAGAAAAACCACTATATGATACATAAAACTCAATAGTCGAGGTATTCAATTCCTGCGGAGTAAAAAAAATTACTGCATACTATTTCAAAACATTTTTATAATTTGAGCTATTTCAAATACATTTTTATTCTAGTATAAAGATAGAAATGATAAAATAAACATTTGTCTACTCATAGATTGTTATACTAACAATTTATATGTATATATTAAGTTATACTATTAGATGTATATAGATGTATTCGATTCTGAACGTAGCGATAAATGTTTTGATTTTACAATAATGTGTGTATTTTTATTTCTGTTTGAAAATACTTTTTCTAGTTAAAATAATTTATTTATATGGTGACAAAAGACACAAAAATGTAATCGTTAAAATTTAACAACTATTCCTATATTATATTTAATATCGGTAACTAATTTATTATTTTGTTGAATATTAAAAGGTTATACTGAAACTATTACAATAATATTAAAA
Source organism: Myzus persicae (assembly GCF_001856785.1). NCBI lineage: Eukaryota > Metazoa > Arthropoda > Insecta > Hemiptera > Aphididae > Myzus > Myzus persicae. Next base: position 113,269 of record NW_019103997.1, read on the forward strand.
TGTTGGTATGCTTGAAGTCTCAACGAATAATATTTTTTAATTAAGAATATTATTATTTAATTACAATATAATAACTAAAGTCGATATTTTTAGTTTAAATACATAAATGTTAGTTTCAAATGGTTGTGATTTTGACAAAATGTTCAACTTGCTTTTGATTTTTAGTCTGTTTGGCATAAAACGAAAATAAAATATTAAAGCAACTGATTTGAGTGGGTAGTTTTTAAAGCACATTAACAATAATCTGCAGGTACCTATTTTATTAGAATTTCAAACAAATATTTGTATAAATAAATCCAATAAAACATCAAATTAATTTGTTTTGTTCTATTCATACAAATACCGTCAAGTGTCAATATTATAATTTATGTTTGATAAGAGTTTGTCAAAAAAGTACCTAATATTTTTATCAAAATTTATTCTTCTATCAGGATATAATATAATGTACAATTCTACGTAATAGCCAATAAGTGTCCCTATATTACGTATATTAGTAAATAAATCGAATGAAAATACTAAGTGAAATACATTCATATTCAGTACTTAAAAAAATCATTACATATTTATAATATAACAAAACAAACATGGTTAGGTTATGTCTGTTATGTCACATTTTGGCCAATCGAAAGTAATTGTATTGTAAAAAGTGGACATAAAATGTTTTAAAAAAGAGGGGGGAATTAAGTAACTGCAAAGTCCGTAAAGTTATTCATTTTGAAGTTATAACATAATAACTAAATCAATTTTTTCGGTTTTGGGTCAAAATTTTTCCTGGTTATTTTGTTCAGTAGGTACTTGGAATTTTATACTTTTGACCCCGCACTAAGTACCAGCTATATCAAATAGTCTACTGAAAACAACCGTAAAAGTTGAAAATTAAAGCATTTTTACTGCTCCGAAAGGTGATTACTAAGTATTTTTATGATATATTTATATTGCTATAAAAGTAATTTATTTTACTATTCGGCAGTGAATATCAAATTTCGTCAAATTTTACACTTCAGAGGCTCTTAAAATATATTTGTGTATTTACGCTCAACTTTATTTTTTAATTACAATAATATCAACAGAACATTGAGAATCTAATATTCAGTTTTTAAGCACTTTGTCCGATTAAACATTTCTTTTATCAAATACTAAAAAAAACACACATTTCTATACGTATTATAGGTATATATAGTTCTAAAAAAGTCAACATTTTGAAAATTATACCATGCAACTATAAAAAATGATGGTATAAGCATCTGGAAAAGATGTTTCAATTATCTTATTCGTGTTTAAATAACAAAAAAATCAGAAAATTGAATTTGTCGCGAAAGTTTCCGGTTTCCCTAATTTTATTTTTCTCATTATATTAATTATATTAATGAAAAGAACTGAGAATTTTTAATTTTTACTGCCTCTCGAAAGTACCAACCAGAATAATTTTCCTACCTGAGAAGATATAAAGCTCCACAGTTCCTCACAGAAACTAATAGAAACATTAAAAACCGAAATTGTAACAAGCAATTCAACAATAGTTTTATGGTTGCACTCAGTTCTAAGGGTAATGAGTTTTCAAATTGTCATTATTTTTAGATGAAATATTTTATTTGAAAATGATTACAATTTTAGTTATTATTATTTTTCAAAATCTACAAGCCGTGTCAACATCTCAAACGTAGTGTAAATACACAACAATTTAATACAAATCAATCTTTAAAAAAAGGTTATGTTAGGTTAACGGAGTATTTTAGGCTAATTAATTAATAAATAGTAATTACTTACTCGTTATTAACCTTGCGTTCCTTGATGGTTAGGTTAAAAGTAGATTTTTATAAGGAGATAAAATATTCTAAAATCACAAAAGGTTGTATACACTTATTCTACCGTTATTGATATATTATATGATTTATTATCGAAATAATTACTTTATATAATATTATAATTTATAATGTTCAAGTTAGGTTAGTCTAAAAAATAGACAAATAATAGTAGTCGACTTCTCATGAAATTTATCTTCAAAATTCACTAACTGTCAATTAGTGCTTTTAATATCCACTACAGAACTCTAGTTACTACAAAACCATGTATAATTTACTATTTAGTCCTAAGATAAAGTTGTTTTTATTATAATTATATTATTTATAAGAAGTATAATTTTTTTATAATTATTAATACCTTCGCTTTTGAATGTCAACCGGCTTAACAATAAATATTACGATTATATTTTATGAACGATAATATCGCATGGTATATTCGACGACTGCAATTGAATGCAACGGTATAATTATTTATATAGATAATATAATAATGTACAAAACAATAAACGATCAACGATCATCTCAAACATTATTATTATCACCCAGAAATTCGATTTTACTTTATCACTCTTTGAAGTACCATGGGTAACTGGGTAATTTATTCTTTTATGAACAAATAAATTTTGTTCTAAAGTTCAAAGAAGAATTATAAGTGTAAATAGCATAATGTAAATAGGTACAAGGCAAAATTTATTTTATTTTTGTCTGTTCTTTATTGACTTTGGCTACAAATGACAATCGTTATATTATGTATATTTTTAAAAAAAACCTATGAAATATTCTAGGTAGTTCACCTGATTTTAATTTAAACAATCATGCGTTGTAACTAGGATATATATTATATTTCGTTATACAAAATTACATTTTTTTTATATATATGTCGTAGGCATATAGTCAAATCAGGCATTTTATCAAATGCCTAGGCATATAGTCAAAAAATTTAATGTTTATGCAATTTCACTATCCGCCTAGACATTTAGTTAAATGCCTAGTCGTAGTATATATTATGTATATTTTTAAAAAAAACCTATGAAATATTCTAGGTAGTTCACCTGATTTTAATTTAAACAATCATGCGTTGTAACTAGGATATATATTATATTTCGTTATACAAAATTACATTTTTTTTATATATATGTCGTAGGCATATAGTCAAATCAGGCATTTTATCAAATGCCTAGGCATATAGTCAAAAAATTTAATGTTTATGCAATTTCACTATCCGCCTAGACATTTAGTTAAATGCCTAGTCATTTAATTAAATGACTAGGCATTTGACTAAATGCCTATTTCATGCCAGGCAAATAATAAAAAAACATTTTGTATTATTTTAAAAATTTCAATATATTTTCTATCAGTTATTTATTGCTATTTTATGTATAAAAAAGCTGTGTATTAATTATTAATATGAAAAACACATAGATACTCGTATATGAAATAATAGGTTTAATTTTGTGTTAATTATTATTTAGTATTGTTTTAAAAATGAAATAATAAAAAATAAATAAAAAAGGTATATTATAATTACAAGTTTTTGTTACCTATTGCTTGTTGTCACATGTTGTTATTTGGTGGCATTTGCTGGAACATTTAAGATTTTTCTTAAAACATAAGCACCTATTGGTTTGACATTGCCGCTTTCCTGCTTGACATTGACATTTAACAAAACCTTGACCGTTGAAAATTGATAAGTTTGCTACTGCTTCACGTATGGACACGAATTTGTCTTTTTGTATTTTGCTATCTTCTAAACCATTATTCGACACTAGTTGAAGTTCTTCTCTTGAACACCAATTTTTTATTATACCAACTTCTGTACCAATTTGGTAAACGCCGTTCCGAATGTCTATCACTAACCCATTTATATTTTGACTATCGAGAGGTCCTCGGTCTACTTTTGGAACACTAATTACTATTTGATCACCAACCTTTAGTTCTTTAAATAGTTTTTCACTATTTTCTGTCATTTTTTTAGCTGCTATTGTTTGCCGTTTGTAAGATTCAATGCGGTTAACTTTTATCTGTTTTTCATTATTACATAGCAGACAAATATTTTCAATATCGTTACTATTATTTATAGAATAGCTGCAATTATCAGAATGAATATTTCTTTTACATATAGTACATTTTAGTTCACTACCTGATTTTTCACAAACACTGCAGATATTATTTATGTCACTATATATTTTTTTCTTTGAAGGTATATTGTCAAAATTATGTTCTGAATTGTCTTGTAAAATATTTTCAAAATCTTCTTCACTTGATAATTTTTGAATAATTTTGGCAGGTAAGTTTGTAGAACTAAGACCTACCTTCGGTTCAGTGCCAAACAAGGCTCGATATGGCGAACGACCTAAAATTCGATGATGTGAAATGTTTTTTTGCCATTGTACAAAATAAACTCCGATTGACCACTTGGTACTTTTATTGTCTACGACCCAAGCTCGTAACATGTTTTCAACATCTTGATTTGATCTTTCTACAGATCCCTGACTCTGAGGGTGCCGTGGCCGCCCATGTACTATTTTACATTCAGGCCACAATTCTGCCAATTCTTCAATTATTTTCGCTGTAAATTCTCGCCCATTATCAGACTGAAGTATTTGAGGTGCTCCTTGTTTCAAAAAAATTTTTAAAAGTTCGTGTGCAACTTCGGTGGCTCGTTTTGAAGTAAGTGGTCGAAGATATAAATATTTGGTTGCGTGATCCTGATAGTTCATGACCCATTTAAAATTTCCATCGGGTGTTGATTGGAAATCAATAAGGTCAATTTGCCCTCTTGAATTAAAATCTGCCGATAATATTGGTTTTATAACGACGCCTTTACAAGGTTTTGATTTTTTTTTGTTACAAGTTGTACACAAATTAATAAATATTTGGATTGCTATTCGAGGAATGTTGTATTTATTTTTTAAATTCTGCTCAACTTTATCCCTTCCACCATGACCAGTCGCTTTATGGCTTTCTTCGATTTTTTCAAAATAGTTTTCATATGGTACAACATAAATAATATTTTCGGTTTTAGTTTTTGGTTTTAAAATAATATGTTTAACATTTCCTACTTCAATCAGATCATATTTACGACATAAATAATATTGGTTTTGAGTTTTAGTTTTACCTGGATTCAATTTCGCATCATTGATTTCGTTTAGAGCTTTGTCGTAGTCTTCCTGACTCCATGGCTTTTTTTTATCTTGGTTGTCGTAAATTGATTTTAATTTTTCATAAAACAATACACTGTGTGACATATTATATTTTAAAATACAAATAAAAACAATCAAAATTTTAAATATACAAAAAATGTCAATTGGTATACCTATGTTACAATATTACATGCAATCACGATCACACTACATACGATTTACGTAAACGTAATAGACGTACTAAACTAAATTATTGTACAATTCAATCGCATGTTCTGTATCTTTTTTGGTAACGTCATATTTTTGTCGTTATAATCGATAAGATTATAATTTGTCCCACGGTACTCAATATAGATAAGGTTCTCATACAACCTAGTACCCACGTTAATTTTCCAAGGTAAAAACCAATGGAACTTTTATTTTTATTTAATAAGAATATATAGTACTCACTACTCGTACTATAGACTATATTGACTATATATGCTATACAAAATACTCGTACTATCATTTATGTCTATCACATCTAATTAGTTATTACCTGAATATATTTATGATTTCATTTTTAAAACAATACTAAATAATAATTAACACAAAATTAAACATATTATTTCATATACGAGTATCTACGTGTTTTTCATATTAATAAATAATACACAGCTAATGTTTTTTTATTATTTGCCTGGCATGAAATAGGCATTTAGTCAAATGCCTAGTCATTTAATTAAATGACTAGGCATTTAACTAAATGTCTAGGCGGATAGTGAAATTGCATAAACATTAAATTTTTTGACTATATGCCTAGGCATTTGATAAAATGCCTGATTTGACTATATGCCTACGACATATATATTATTTGATTCTGGTCCGGAAATAGTGTTGCATTCAATTTGTGAGTTTGTGAGGTGTGTTAATGCAGCTCAATTAGGAGATTTTATTGGCGTATAGACTGATTGTAACTAGTAAGTATCGGTCTTCGGTCTACGCATGTTTTTCGTATTGGTTGTTATTTATTTTGCCGTTTGAAATACTTGAGTTAATCTTGTATGACCATTACAAATCACAATGTACGTTTATTATTATTTTTTTCTATTATTTTTAAAACATAATAGTATTGTTATTATAATATATAACAATCGAGAATCGTGACGTTTTGAAAATGAAAACACCACAACCACAATAGAGTTGATACACTTGGTGGGCTGCTGTATAGCCGTATTAGTACACCGTACTAGGGTTGGGACATTGTCAATTTTAATGTTCGTCTCTAACGCGCGTCTATAGCAGCGACCATAAATCCCAGTTCAACCGTTTATTACGTTAATGGAAATTACAACAGTATACCGATAAATTATCGCCAGACTTTATCGTCTTAAGAGCTTTACGCACTATTCCTATATATATATATTATATTATAAGGCGAAAAGAAAACTCTTTCACAATTTTCCTCTCATATACCTACCTTATTTTTTCCTTTTTTTTCTATCTCTGTTTCTTTTATTCCCTCCACTTATTCGTTTACGCCCATTTTCAACCCAAACAGTTGCGGATATATACCCGAAACCAGTAAATAACCAGCCGTCAATTCACATGGAAAAATATTGGATCGTTTTAAGTGAATACCTACCTTTTTTGCAGTGTACTCAGACACAACAAACACGAGCTTAAACCAAACACTTTAAACATAATTAATATAGTGAAGTTGTGGTTAGTAAATATTGCGCTGCAGTATGTTTGCGAACTGCAAAATTAAAAATATACTAAAAAAAGTTATTTTCATCTTAAACTACATCACTTATATAATAATAAGGGTATATACATTTTGAATTTCCATTCCCCGAATAAACAAGTATAATAACACATAAAGGCTCAATATATGTATACATTAGAACATCGATCTACGTAAAACTAATTTTTTATCCTACTAGAATTCGTTCCATCGCAAACTGGTGGTTAATCATAAAATATTGTGACATATAATAAAATTAACTTATTGCAGAAAGCTTCAACGTCGCAAAAATAAACATTAGTGCATTTAAGTAGGTCGATCTAACCATCAAGGAAGTACATTTTGTAAATTGAAATATCGTTGATTTCATACCAATTATATTAAATGGAGTTATTGTTCAATATTAATAATGTACATTTTATTAATCCTTATTATACTAAAAATGTGTTGATACTTTCTGAGCTTAAATATAAAAAATAGCTAACTTCGCATTTTTTTTTTTTACTTGCTCATTCCTTCACTCTAAAATGCAATTTATTATTCGTTTCAACTCCACAACTGTTGAAAAGAAAAAAAAAACATTTTTCAGTCCTCTTTGAGTTAAATAATATATCGTTTTAGCCGTTGTATAGTGTCTTGAAAAAAATCTATTCTGCCCGTAAATGACAAAAATCTACACTCAGATTGATAAAATTTAATGAACAATTCTTGCACTTTTGGAATGTGTCTTTAGTTGATTTTATCATGTACTTGTTCAAATACAAATACAATTTTATAACTTATAATTTACAGAGGCAAGACATTGTCATTGAGGAAAAGATGAATGCTAATGATTATATTTGCATATCAAATGTCGATAAATACAATATTGGTAAACAAATTAAGATTATATCACTAAAAATATTAGAAGTTTCTTAGAATAATTCATTTTTTTCGAGCTATTTTAAATGAGTACTATACTAACCTACCTAAAAACCATAAGTAAATTCAATAATACCCTTAATAATTGAATATCAGCGAACTATCTACTGTCTCCCTTCTATCCAACCCAAGTGTAACATAGAAAATGTATTGTCATCATCAAACTTAAATTAAAAAACAATATCGATATTTATACGTTAGATATTATAATAATTTATTTGATATGTAGGTAATATTTTATCTAATTAAAACTTAGATATAAATTGTTGTGTCGTAAAAAACCAACGTACAAACTACAAACACAAATAATGTTTTTAACTCATAATTAATTAAATTAATCATAGTACTTATTATAATAGTATTGTATGGTAATATGTTATATCACTCTAATATAAACTAAATCTAAAAACACAGGGTTGGTTTTGCAGCTGAACGCCAATTTGGTATGTTGTACTTAGGTCAGACTAGTGCGTTAATATATTTTTAGCGATTGTGAAGAAAGGTGTTTAATGGTATTGATAACTTTTTAACTTAAGATTACTTTTAATTTTAAATAAAACTAGATGAATTTTATTAAAATTAGTGTTGTTTTTTGATAACAACATAAAACAGCAATTTGTCATGATATGATGCCCGTGAGTCAGTTGTCAAACAATAAAAACATATTTTAATGCTCAGACATCCTCTTAATATTATTATGTTAACATTGTAAACCTATATAAATTTGCAACACTAATGTTATTTTCAATCCTGAAATATAAATATATGTATGTATAAATTAACTAAAGATTTTATAGTTTTTTAAATTGTAAACAAAATTATTGACAGTTTTTAATTCGGTCAACGTAAAATAGTTATCGATATTCTTAATTAAATGTTGATCTACAATAAATTATTCATAATACTTGGGATCTCAAGAAACAAATTCGTTGGTCGGAATAATATACTTCAGATACAATTCAGAAATCAAAAGTAAAGTTATTTACTTGAATCAAAAACTGTAGATTTGTGATTAGGATTTTATTTTTAATGAAAATATAACTCATTAGATTCCTTCTATTTTAGTGTATGTATTTTATAAGTAGGGTTCCCACGGTAAACTCGAAAACTTAAACCATGTTTGAAAGTTAAAGCATATTAGGATACCTATCCTATAATTATAAATACATTTTTTTCGATTTTTGATATTAGGTACCTATATATATTATAATTTTAAGTTTTTACATTTACATCAATTTAATAAATAATTAGTATCTGAGGTATATCATTATGATAATCAACTAATGAAAAATAGTCATTTTATATTTACTGGTTTCGTACACTATTTGGATGATGAATCATCCAAATAAACATCAAATATAGTAATGGAAAATTTAAATGCAAGTAAAGCATTAGTTTATTTCTTTGTTTCCTAGTTTCATATAATTATACAATATTAATTGTACACATATTGTATTAAAATGATATTGTTATTTACTTAGTTATATCTAATATGTAAAGTACCTACTTAGTAAATAGTTATATTAAAACTATGTAAAGGACGCTGGGTAATAAAAATTAAATATTTAGAAGGCCACCCTCAACTCTTAAGATTGACTAATTATGACATATTTACAAATTATTGATCGTCTCTAATTTATATTAAATGTGAATCGTCACATTCGCTAGTTTTTCATGACTACCAGAAAATAAACCTAATGTTTATTTTTCATATGAAGTTTTATTCGATTCGCGTAATGACTAATGGCTTCTGACATCTGAATAGTGATTACGAAAGTTACCATTAGGGTAAAGACATTAATACATTAAGAAATAATTATTATTAAAAACCCTCGAAGAAATAGGGGTTGACTATACAGTGTGTTGGTTAATTGGAAAGTAAGCTAACCTTACCTGAGTTCCGAATGTGGTGAGAATATTTTAGTGCAGCTTCCCTTTTACCATTATAAAATAATTAATATATGTAATTTATTACTTATACATAAAAAAAACTGCACTTAAACATCTGCACTACATAATAGTTATTATGTAAGTACCTACTAAGGTTACTGAATTTAAATTCATTAACATACTTTACACTGTATACTACTAGGCATAGTGTGTACCTACCAGAGGTATTCAAACTGTGCGTCGCGGCTCCTAGCTAGGGGCGTCGTGGGAGTTGTCGAAGGGAGCCGTGTAGTAAAATAAAATTGAAAACAAATAAATATTTTTACGAAAAACGTTTGCTATTATCATTGAGACACACCGGTTGGGAAACATTGAATTGTCTACAACAATCATTCCCTAAATATAGCTTTAATTTTTTTTTTATATATATAATATGGTAAATAAATAATAAGTATAAATTATAAAATATAAATTACATTCATACATAAACATTGATTTTTTTGCCATTTATAATTTTCGAGGTGTCAACATTTTGTGAAGACTTAAAGGAGCCGTGGGATGAAAAAGTTTGAATACCTCTGGTGTATATACAACTACTATAACTGTAATATAGACATTATAGACTTATTATTTTTACCATTTAATAAGTTTTCTATGGTGATACAACTTATTTTTTTAAATGAGAATCGTAATATGTATTACTGTACATTTTAAGTCATTTGATTTTTCGAACAATTATTTTGATGCATCTAAATTGAAATTCAAACGAGTAGTTTTCGCATTTTTCAACTAAGGTCTAATAATGATGATAGTTAATAGTCCTTAATAATGATTATGCATAAAATACAAAATAGATGTGATGAGTAATTTGTCCAGTTCTTTTTATACTTAGATAATTTTTACAAATATTATAAGATTGCAATAAATAATAAATTAAGGTAATTTTCAAATCATCATAGCTCTCATATCTTATAAACCTGTTATCAAAAACTATTATCCTTAATACTTAAAATCAAATAGTTCAAAAACTACTAGTTCAGGTTTCGAATTATGTACACCAACATTATCGAAAAAATATCCCCTTTACAATTTGCTTTAAAAATGGGTAGTTCTCATTTGGAAAACGTTTGTATCTCCACAGGACACTCCGGGAAAAAAGCACCTTTGGGTTCACATTAAAAAAAAAGTTAGTATAACCAAGGAAAAAAATGTAATTGCATAAACAATTCCGAAAATTTTAAAATGTGAATAAATTCACTATTAAATAAAACAATGGGATGAGATTACTTGGTTAATAATTTAGTATATTATTATTTTATTGACAGGGTCTTTAAAACTGCGACCATGAACATAATTCTCTAATGTGTGATGTTTATGACTGTAATTACACCGATTTATCTACAATACGGCCAATAAAAATTGAGCCACGATCGTCGCACATATTTGTCATAGGGGTTATTCTAATATGTTTCCCCCACAAAACAACCACGTATCATAAGTAAAAATAAAAACGTGTTAACATAATTCGATGAATTATTATTGAGTTGAAGAAAAAGCATCTAGATCCGTTATAAAAAATGGGTATTTTTTTAATCATGACTAAATGTTTTATAGTTCTATCTTCTATGTTAATCTTACGGACGTTCGATTTTTTTCACTCCGGTGGTTGGGGTAACATCAAACTTTACTTTCGGTCAGAATCCGGGATACATTGTTATCTATTTCAGTGTGGTCTTTGTCGTCCAGGTGATTGATCTCCAATGGTCTTGTGTTCGGTGGTAAATCAATAATCGGGGTGGTCGGTACAGGTAACCGATGGGGATGGAAGGGTAGTTAGAAAAAATGGTACACACGTTGTATCACAAGGGACGTCAACGGACACACGCCATAACCATTTGAGGTACGATACCACGATATATGAGTATCTGACGGGAATACGAGACGTGCACGTGTCCGCCGGGCCCAGTTGGCACACCAACAATGTCGGCCGGTCACGGCAATACGCGTATTTTTAGATGGCCGCCGGGATGTACGCGGAACCCAAAATTAGAGACACAATTTGTCACGGTGTTGAATGGATAGTATTTGCGTGCATACTATAAAGTGTGTGCGTGTGTGTTATCACGTGACTACACCAGTTAATGTTACTGAACTCTGCCGGATCACACAGGTGTGCGCCGTACGCATCGTCCTGTAATAATAATACAATATAATAATAATGTACTGCATTTCATAAATGATTTTCTTTTTTTTTTTTTAGATATATTTGTGACTTGTAAGGAACGTCGCAATCGCCTGCGGCAAGTGGACGTGACCAAATTGTATACATTTTCGGACGAAAACCGTGTCTAATGACGAATAATTTAATTTGTTCGCCCGTCGTGGTTAAATGATTTAAAGCTCAAAGAGTATTATATGGCGTCAAGTATAATACAAATCCTCATTTCTCTTAAGCTGCGTACATTGTGAATGACGCTTGAAATATAAAAATAATTACATTAAGCCCAACACTAAAAAATGGTATGATCAAAATGTTAATTAGTGAGAAATTTATACTTAGTATTTACAGTGGTATAGGTATATTAATATATTATGCAACTGAAAGTTTTAATATATATATTACTTATTATAGACATAGTATTTGAAATTATACAAACAACCTACTGTACACCACAACACCTTTCATAATTTATAAAAATTATGTTTGTTTGCATTGACTTTTTCGCATTAGCCAACCAATACCATAAATCATTCCATATAATATTACCATAATACCATGCAACATTTCTACTACTGGAATTATTACAATACGGTTTGGTGGAAGGTGTACTGCAGGGTACCTATTTATTATACTCAACGGTGTAGTCATATGTAGGGTTACGGTGTTGGTAATGTAACACCCCCCAACCACGACCGCATTTATGAAAAAAATATGTTTAGTAAGTGCTTTAGATATATAAGAAAATGTGTTTTCATATGGTTATTCTATTTCTAAAAAAAATCCTGGTTACTCGCCTGATTGTACTATACACAACCATCATTGTCGGTTCAATGTACATTGTATATAAATAACCATTTAGGTAAACATTAACTACTATATATTTTTACCTGAGATTTTCCTTGTCAACATTCAACGTCCTTGACAGGTACATAATATTATATATTATGAACGAAGGCCGAGGACGATGTTTCGATTTTCAGGGATATACGATTAAATATAAATGAATAATATATTATATAGATTGATATTGTCAACACATGCAATGAGAAGGTGGAATATAGTAGCTATAGCGTATACAGTAGCAGTCTTCTCATGTGATCAATTATTTAACCGTTGGTAAACCTTTGTCGTTTATCCTTGTCACGGCCGGTTATTATCAAATTATAAATTCCATCACAAGGAAACCGGCGGCATGGCGTCTTGCCAAATCATGTTTATCTCTCGCTCGCTCGTTGACACCACGGGCATCGATTTGGCTTAGCCGTTTGACAAATGAATCTGTGGCCCTTTTCTCGCTCAGCCCGCTGAGGTGGGTTACCTATATAATATATAGACACATGATTTCTTGAGGGGTGTGGTAGACTGGTAGGGAGAACTGGAGAAGTGGCATAGGTTAATTGAGCCGAAAAGATAACAAAAGCTGGGAGCAGCTTTACACACCTCCACGCCAATGATATTATTGTACTGAGAGCGGTGGAACGTAGGGTGGCATATTAAGGTGGTAGTTTGGTGGTGGTAGTGGTAGTGGGGAGTGTTGGAGGTGGTGGTGGTGGTGGTGGTGATTTGTTGGTGTGAGAAACGTGCGCCAGACACGCGTATAGGTATAACCATGTGCGCCTGCAGTCCCGGTGTCTGGGGGTTAGGTGGGACGGAAATGTATACCGGAAGATGATATCCTCTCGATCGTAAATTTCCGGTACCGAAATTTCTCTGACTCTCTATATCTCGGCGCGTTCGCCGCCGCAAACACTTCTTCTTAGCTCTAACTTATTGCTCTCCTCGTCGGGTTTGATTCACAACCATTTTAGAGTAGGTGAAAGCATATACAGATAACTATATATATTATATACAACTATGTACCTACTGTATACTATACCACATCGAGCGCAGACAATGATAGTTTTGGTACATTAGAATTATGGGTTCCGAAAATCACCGGATGCCTTTTTCAAACCAAATTTATGACGGTAAAATGGTATTGCTATTAATTGTAGGTATTATGTACCTACGTATATAATATTATATGCACTAAATAATATAATAAATTAACTACACATTAAAACTGTATTTGTACACTTTGCAAACACTCATTAGTATTTATATTTCTTTATTTTTCAAGTTGAAGATTTGATCATATTTCTACAATAAAAAATGTCTTTAGGCACAAAAATAAATCTAAAATAATATTACCAACACTGGAAAAAGAAATACTAATAGGCCAAAATATTTAAAAGTTCGAAAATAACAAAAATTGCAACGTAGAAATGCATTATGTTTCACGTATAATACAACAATATGTACCAAACAGTGATTTGAAAATCGTGAATAATCGTAAAGACCTTAATCATATGATAAAAAATATAGCATGCTACTAGCAAGGTATATAATATGTTTTGGGGTATAGTGAAGTGGGAAAATATCGAGTAGCATGCTAAATTTTGTTAGGAACTTAATTTAATTTTTCGTTTTTATTGTTGATTTATGTTTCTATGGCAATAAACAAACCTTTACGAAAATCAGCCTCACAAAAACTGATTAGAAAAAAAGTTATACCCAGCTCAAATACATATTTATATGTTTTTATTAAATCCAATTATTGTTTATTCATAAAATTAATTTATATTAATTTATAATGACGTGCAATTATACTATTACAAATAATTAAAATGATAAAAATTTAAAACGTTTCACTTATTGTGGTTATTGTTACATTGATGAGCTATTACATGTTTCCCGACCAATATTTTGTAGAAAAGTATTTTCAAAAATATAAACTGGCAGAACATGGAAATTAAACAATTTTTGTTTTTTCGAAACCGGTTTGTTGGCGGAAAGGAATATAAATTGCATAATACAGAAACGTGTATAAATAAATCGTGTGCTTTATGATTATAGTAAAAAAAATACAGAGATATATTACATTTATGGCAGTAAAATGACTTAACGGAGTAAATTTTTACTTATTAAACATATAGTGTGAATTGACTTATGGTAAAAATTAAAATCTTTATTTAATTATCTGTGTTCTCTCGTTGGTTCTTTACAATATTTAATTTTTTAAGTGAGATGCGTTATCCATATAATCTATATATCTTATGTATCTTATATATCTATTTAATTCTTTAAAAAAATTAAATATTGTAAAAACAAACGAGATAACACATATAAAGTTCTTACTTACCTTTAAGTTTGATAATAGACCAATATCCTATAATATCGAAGCTATCAACACAAAATTGATTTTTCTCAACACAATTTTGATATATTTCAAGTTTGTAAGATAGAGACAATACACGCGGGTACGACATCCTCATTAATTTGTTTTCATTCCAAGTAATATAAAGAAGATATTAAGTGTTAAAAGTATTTTGATTAATTTATTCAAGTTTTATTTAGATATAAAAAATAACACAAATATTGTATGAATAAAATCAAAAATTACTACAAATATGTAAGCCAATAATAAAAACAGACTTTTTTATAGTATAAATTAATTCGTTTGAGTGGCATCTAACAGAAATTACTCAAGCAATAACCCATTTTTTCTCGTCTATAGTTCATTCATCAACTACCTATTTAAATTAAAAACGATAAAATATATCATTTCTTTATTTACTTTTACTTGTTAAAAAAAAAATGTTGATGTTAATATAATTTAGTTGAATAAATAATATATTCCATCATTTCGAATATTTTCCTCAAACTTAAACTAAATAATAGAACAAAAATATTGTGTTTATTATGTCGTTGGTTGCCTCTACATTTTAGTACCCAAGAGGTAAAATAAATTACAATACTTTTCCTACACCTCCGGAACGTATAATTGCATTAATACTTTTCAAGAATTGTGGGAGAATAGTAAAAGGGATTTCCGGTCTTTTTGAACGTCGCTAGTGGAAACGTATCTGACACAACCACTCCTCTCGCGCATATTATACGTATTATAATGATATTATGAGAGCATTATTATGGTATTTCCATAGCTAAAATAGAATTCCTGTGTAAAACTCAAAGCAAAATAATATAAACAAGCTTTTTATTACAACCCACATTTTAAATCTTGAGTAAAAATGTATACTTTATTACGATTTATTTCCAGATGAGCTTATACAAATTCGTATATTATACATAGACTTCAATTTTGCTGACATTCCTTTTATGACGAAATGCATCATAATTAGCATATTTGCATATTAATCAATTATTTAAGAAATAGAGGAACTTAATTCTCGAGGAGTAGGTCACTGTAACTTGTTAAATTTAATGATAACTCATTGTATTATACTAAAAAGATTCGGAGCTAAGGAGACGGATGGATCAGCCTCTATTTTCTATTTCTAATGATAGTTTGTATTTAATTATATTTATATTATTATTATTATTATATTATTAGAATAGCTAGTTGAACAAATTTTTGACAAAAAAAAATCCTATAGGTATAATGTTAGTACAGTTACTACTGCAGTAAGGTGTGATCAATATATTAGATATTAGGTATATTGTGTGTATAATATAGCATAATAATAATAAATAGGTACTTAACCTAAAATTAGTAGATATAAATAATTTGAAAATGTTATTGTGTACCTATAGGCAGTTATGATGAAAGTACCTAATAGTGTAATAGTGGAGAGTTTCAAGTCTTTAAGACAAAAATGTTTTCAATAACAACAAAATGACTTATAATTTGAAGGGAAATCCTTATATTTTGTTTACATATGCAATTTTGTCAAAATGTTAACTTTAAATGTTTATAAAAAAACATTGTGACTTTATCTAATAAAAATATAATAGAGGTACTCACCAACCACTGTAAAAGGAATACTCAGTTGTACGTGTTTGATCAAATTTACACATAATATATTATGTTTATAAATACAAATAATAAAATGTTGTAGATATAATAGAAATGTTAATTTCAAAAGCTTAAAAAAAAACTGTTTCTATTTTTAAATAACTATAACATAAACGTATTATTAACAACAAATTAACAAAATTGATTTTTAACAAAAACTGGTTTCTAATAAAAATTCCAGCTCCTCTTAATTTGTTTTTGTTTTTTTTCTGATTATTTAAAACTATTTTCAACTAGACACCAAGCTCAAAGTTGAAATTCTAAGCATTTTTCTACAACAAAAATGTCTTAAGACACAAAAATGAATCTAAAATATTACCAACACTGAAAAATAAAATTATAATAGGCCAAAAATTCAAAAGTTCGAAAACGACAAAAATTGCAACCAATGTATAGCAATGTAGAAAGGCATTATGCTTCATGCAATACAAAAATATGTATCAAACAGTAATTTTAAAATCGTGAATAATCGTAAAGACCTTAATCGTACGATAAAAAATATAACCTTACTAGCCTTAAAATAAGACCTTACTACAATGAAAAATATAGCATGCCACTCTGTATATGTTTTTGGGTACAGTGCAGTGGAAAAATATCTAGTAGTAGCATGTTACATTTTGTTAGGAATTTAATTTAATTTTTTTTGTTTTTGTTTATTTATGTCTCTATGGTAATAAACAAAGCTAAAATATAATTTTTACTTTTGTCCTCTAAAGTACTAAATAGATCTAATTTGCAACCAGAAACCACACTCGTAGTTGAAAGTCAAAACATTTATTCTACTAAAAAAGTGTCTGCAGATAAAAATAAAAACACAATATTTTGTAAAATTACATGTATTTATATTACCTGCTCACTGTTCAGAATCTAAAACCCCAAAAGGCCAAAAACATTCAATAGGTAATGAATTTATCATATATTTTGATAATTTATATTATTATTATTAACTGTTGCCTATTAGTAACTTATGTTATAATTCAGCTACACATGCTGCATTGGATAGATACGAATTTTGAATTTGCAGTAGCTGGGACCTACATTTAGTTTTACAGTTAATGTACGAGTACAATCTACAATATCTGAATGGCCTCAATAGCCAATAAGTGTACTAAGAATACATCAATTTACAAACATATAATATATAGGCAGATAGGTAGTAACACTAAATAAATGAGCATAGACCGTGATATTTTTTGAGTGGTGACAGTCACAACAACTAGTAGTTATAACGATGGCTTAGGCACCTATGTATTATGTATATTTATATTATTATTTTTTGTTATATATTAAGATATAGTTACTCATTAGTCATTACTTATTACAGTTATTAAAAATACCTAGTTACTTAGGTGACTGTTTATTCGTTGTATGTTGGATCGAAAACATGTTAGCATACCGAGGACCAAGCGGATTGCTACTCAATATGGTATCTACTAATAGAGCATTCAATTCTATTTGAGTTATATTGTAAACAACTATACATTATACAGGTACTGTAATCCTCTCTCTGTCTTTTATCAACTAAAACAACAAATCAAACCACGTCATCGTTTGGTAGGTAATTTAGCTAGGTTAAATAAGACGCTATTTACCCGATAACCTATGTTTATCAAAGAGTACTCCCCTTTGGAGAAGATGAAGAAAATCTTCAAAATTGAATTGCGTTATAAAATTGTTCAAAAGCAAATATAGCATCAGAAAAACTCAAAGACACATACGTTTTTCAAAACGACGTCATACCTTCATAAAATAATTTAATACCTACCTATTTAAAAAAAATAGTAAAATGTAAAAATAAATATTACAAAATAAATAAGATAGTTAAAATGCTTTATTAAAAGTCAATACATCTGACCCACGATCGTGACTTTAATTTTAATACAATTATTATATTCAACGATTTATGTATCTTTATGTATCTTTATAAATCAAAATAAATAATTAATGCAACAACAATAATTCTATAATTATTATTATAATTATATAAATATATAATATATATTAATAAAATACATTCGTATCACGCAAAATTAAAAATGAGGTTTTTATGACGTATAACAGAAAAAAAGTAGTTAAAAAGAGCTAAAGGAATCAAATTGAGGGTAACTTAGAGTGACAAATTTTTAGGGTCCGTAATTTTTTAAAAATCGAATAAAACGAAAATGTTTTAATTTACAATAATTTTAGGAAGACATAACTAATAGGAAAATATGGATAGTCATACTCATGCATATTATTACATAGGTTCCTACACATTTTTCGGCATTGCGAATTCCGAGGTGCCGGTAGGCACTAGGCCATGGTGACATTATTGTTTCCGTTGTGGTCTTAAAAATATATGTTACATACTTGCATGTACAGTTTATTAATTATTATATCGCCCACTGCAGCAATATCGTATCTGTGTGCGAATACCTTTAAGTTAGAAAGGCCATAGTTCTTACGCCAAAGTTTTTCTATTTCGTCAGTATTATTTTCTAGTGTATATTATTTACTTGTATTTACCTATAATACATCAACAGAATAGTATAATTATTATTATACACTCCGATACACAATGGTATTTTTCATGTCTCCTCGTTTTGGAGTATTGGCCATAATATTATAATAAGTAATAACAACAATACCTACCTATTGAATTTGATAGTTGCATTTTACAGTTTGAAATGTATTATTTATACATTATCTAGTAATTATTTTAGTACACTCTCGATTCTCACTGAGACAATCCGAGAATAGTAGAATAGCCAAACCCGTTTGACAGAGAAACAGACAATTTGATTTTGCGCCAAAGGTTTCTTCTAATATTTTATCAGAATTTGTTTTACATACTATAGAGAAACGAATACAATTATGTGGTGTTGAGTTTATATATTTATGTATTTTATTTGTATTTTTATTTGAATAAACGTCAAGCGACTTTTGGAATAATTTAAACAAAACAAACAAATATAAGCAAATTATTATGTGTGAATGTGTGTGTGTGTGTATAAAATAAAAGATTGTAACAATATGGTTATTTATTTGTTTGTGGTAGATAGAAGGGTAATTTAAGGGTGACATTCTGACATTTTTATTAACATGGCAATGAAGAAAATTCCTTAAAATGCATTAAATTATCCACTTTCTTATAACAAATTATAAATACCTATTGTTTTTATTAATTAACACATTTATTATAGTACGTATAGTTACAACTGATGACTTTTAAAACTTTAAATTGATTTGATTACAATTGATTGTTTAATTTTTGTGATATTAGTCATTAATTATTTTGACTGATTGAACATATTTTTAGAGGAACAAATCATGTGTAAGTTAGATGATACTTTTGTTATTAAGATACATTCCGCATTAGTGGAATACACTCATACATTCTGACATTCATCATATAAAATCAGAAAATGTATAATTACATAAAACGTATTCATAATTTACTATGCATATTATATTTTATATTATATTATAATATCCTACATTAGAATTATTTTTTTTTTTAAATATTTTACCAATATCTCTCATTCAAATGTTTTAGTTTACTTTATTTTTTTAAATATTGTCTTCATTTATATTCTTGTAATTTTGTTTACAGTATTTGTGAATAATGTATATATATATATATATATATATATAATAACACATAATGTAGATTTAAATGTATAATATAATGCAAAATGATAAAACTAGCCGATTTCAGAAAGTTTCTAGAAACACAGAAAATATATATTTACTCAGACAACCATAGAGTATGGTCATAAAAAAATAAAGAAGAGCTTCATATCCACGTAACGACAGTAGGTACCTTTTCTGTATTCACATAGCGTGTGCATCCTTCCGACAACGAGGTCCATGTTCATCAATGGATTTCAAACGCCAAGGCAATTGCGATGGTTCACAGCAGGAGCTTTTCAAAACTTACCCCACACTTCGCTACCATTAGTACTTTCTATATAGCCGAGACGTCAAAAAAACCTTTCCCCTCCGGAAACTGTTTGCGGCTTTTGGCTGACCCTACCTTCAATATATCCGTAGCATAAAACACACACACATATACCTCTATATTATATGCTAATGTATAATGTACACGCGCGCATGTGTGTGTGTGTGTTTGTGTTATATTTACCTATTTATAAGAAAAACTACAGTGTACGTAAAGTTTATAGTTTTATACGCTAGTCATTTGACTTCTACAACGTTAATTAAAATGAGTTGTTGATGCGCTACAGATGCGTATATATTTATGCACTTGAAAACAATATCGAGAACTATATAAAGCGATATAAATTTAAAATAAAGTAAAAATATGAATACTAATTAGTAACTTATAGTTTACAAATGTAAAACAAAATAAATGTTTTACAAGTTGTAATAAACCTACAAATCCACATACTAATTAATGATAAATGAATAAGTTTTAGATTTTAAGCATTTTTATTTAACACTTATAAATAATGATAATAATTAATAAGTGATAATATTGTAATTAAAGTGCATATTTTCCAACTTAATTTAATTTAATTCACAGTATAACTTTAGAAGTCAGAATAACAATTGAATTTACACACAAATGTCACAAATCTTTTTATGTGTTAAAAAACAGTTGTACATTTTATTTTTAAAAAAAATCTTAAGTTAAGATTAAAATATTTTATGAATGATCATTATTCTGTTTATTAAAACATTCGGTTTTTATATTAGCCATTAGGTAGTCGATCCATACATTCGTTTTTCACACATTATACACAATTTTTTATATTTCTTTATATGGGTAGTGAATAATTAAAAAAAAATTACACCTGAATAATAAGTATCCACAATTTAGGAGTTTCGCCGTACTAATCAAATATTTTATACTATCCAATGCACTATGTACAACATAATCATTTTCTTCAATTGTTTTCTCAAGAGAACTATCAAGAGAATATATTAGGTACCTAATATAATTAATTAAATTACATTAATCAATTTTATTGTTTATAAAATTACATTTTTGATACTTGTGGTTGTCACTTTAAAGATACCTATATATTTCTAATGAATTGTTTTTCATCATGAGTTTTTCATTTTTAAAGACGATTTCTGTGACAGATTTAACATTAATATATCTTAAAGGTAAGAAAAAATGTTAATCTTTGTCATAAATTTAAATACAGTTTATAATAAAATCATAAGTCAAGAAGATGATACTACACAAGCGTTTGAATAATATTCTACCTATAAAGATAAAACATTAATATTTTTTAATTTAAAATTTAAATGTCAATAAAAAAAAATACAAAAATGACAAAATATGACAAAATATGACATCGATATGGAACATTATTATATTATAAAATATAAAGCTACCTATCCTGGTAACTTCACAAAAATATTGTTTTACTAAAATACTATATTATACACTTATTATAGACTAAATAAAATAAAATATATTAAGCAATTATTCTTAAAAAAATCAACCCTATGATTGTTAAAAATGTCTTTAAATATTTCCAGGTGATTAACATGTCATAAAATCGATATACACCAATACGCGGTGACATAACCAAGTCTATGGCGACAATATCTACACTATTTAGAGCCCTTATTGTTAAATTCGCATTTTCTTGCTAATAAAATCAGAGTTGGCTCATTGGCAATGTTCTAATGGGTTTCCTAAGTTTCCTTAGTTCATCCTAGGCTCATTTAACTTAAACTCGATTTAATTTATATTATAGATACTAAATATTTTATTAGCTATGGTTTTAAACATGATGTTTATTATAATAATTAATAATAGAAAAAATGAATTGCTTATTTAAGTAATTTATTATTTTCTAAGAAATATATTTATTTAGATAAGTATGAGATACCTGTATAAAATGTGAAGTTTTATCCCCATTTCTATTTAAGTAATAAATAATAATTGTCATTCTTGAGATGGAAGAAACTATAATTAAAATGTATTATTTATAAGTTTTTGGTTAAATTATTGGTTCTCCTATTCATAGTTTAGGTACATTGATACGGTACCTACTACTTATAAATAATAATCGAAATAATCAAAATAGTTTGCTAATTACAATATTTATTTGTCATTGAAACCAACGGGACCAATACGGTCCCATTCAATTGTATGTATTTTAGACTAACAGTTTTTACATACATATGCTGTTAATGTATTATACCTATCTGAAGACAGATAGGTATAATAATATAAAATATACCCAATAAATACTAATCAATATAATATTATAATACAATAATTACCCCCATATAATTTTACTTTTTTACTATGTTTTGTCAGTGTTTTAAAGTCATATTTTTTTCAAATGAATAAATACTTAAAAGTATTTGGGCACTACCTAAGTAATCATACTTTAGGCAATGTGTGTCTAGGATATAAATCGCCGGTAAATATCATAAGACTTTCTAAACTGGGATAAATTAAAATCGACTCACCGACGACTTTGCTCCACTGTGCTTGTGGTCTCCATTCGGGGAAATGTTTGGGGAACCGGTCACGGGTCCAGAACGTGCGTACCACCACCCGGTACCTTGCTAGCTTATCCGGCGAACACGACGGGGCACCGATGCACCGACACACGACGACCGCGACGAAAGCGCACGCCAACAACCGTCGGATGGATTGCATACTATAGCAGTAGCGGAATCGTCGTCTTCCAGTTTAAATAATAATTATTTATTCGTATAATATTCGTTGACGGACGGAAGGACAGGTGGACGGCGGCGTCAGCAGCGGCAACAGGCGCGTCGATCGGACCGTGGACAAAAGTTTACTAACCGACAACCATCGCGAGTCGTCGTCATCGTCGTCGCTGCCGCCGCGCGCCGCCGCCGCAGCCACCGCCGTCGCCGTTGACGACAACGCCGGCATCGCGGACGGTGGAAGCGGTAGCGGCCCGCCGTGACACCGCCGCCAACGTGTTGATTTTAAAACCAACCCTCCTCATCGTCGTCGGGGATCCACCGCTACGCCACGCTCGCCCACCTGTCCACTTGTCCAGTGCTACCACTGCCGGGTAGGTAGTCGGTAGGGGGTGTAGGACTTCACCGCGGAGTCGGAAACCATTCGGAACACTCCGTCGTTAGT
Source organism: Myzus persicae (assembly GCF_001856785.1). Lineage (NCBI taxonomy): Eukaryota > Metazoa > Arthropoda > Insecta > Hemiptera > Aphididae > Myzus > Myzus persicae. The sequence continues at coordinate 136,917 of NW_019103997.1, forward strand.
GGACAACGCAAAACTCGACTGTTACATACTGCCATAGTATATAGATCGCAACTATGTAGATGATAGAAAAGGCTGCCCCCTGCACCCATCATAAAAACAAATATCTTGGATTCCTGGCTTACAACAAGCTGTTGAGATTTTTTTAAGCACTTAAAGTTTTAAATATGATCATAGTTACAACAACACTCTAGTAAACTGAGCCTCTGTCGGACTCGTGTTTCAAATACAATAAAAACTAAATACAATTATTGAAAAATATAAATAATTTGCCCGCTACTGAATCCGCCCGAAACCGTACCTAGTCTCCAACATGAAAAAATTGATAATATTTCTTTAGTATTGCAATATAGATAGGTAGCAAGATAGTTATAAATACTACTAATTGTAAGTATTGCAGTGCATGAGACATTTTTACCATCTGTAGTCGGTACGGCTATACCTACATTTTAATGTGTAATATTAATTATAAAATTAAGAAAACCCATTACCTAATTGTATTTTATTGTGCACTATATGCAGATGTATTAATGGACTAATATATTAGTGGAGCAATAATATATAACTTACTTATAACTTATAAGTTATAAGTGCATACAATTATATTTGGTGGCGGCCGGAGTTTATTTTAATTTAATGTAGGAGTCGTAGGTCCCTCATTATTCGAAAAGTATTAATGTTTTTGAAAAAACTTTTTTACATAGTTCCAAGGCATTAGGTACTTAAAAAAATTATAGCTTTTCAAGTTTTTACTTTTTTTTTTATTTTAACACACAGTTTGAATTTTACTTTCGAATGTAGAATATTTTTTTAGTATTTCGATACATAAAAATAGCATTTAAGATGAGTAGTTAATGAGTAAGTATTTAAAGTTTTGTTGAGCAGCTGAGTAGTGGACTAACATTTTGCGGAATAACTCCGCACCATTTCACTCCACTCTTTTTACTTTAAATACATAACTCATATAATAACTACTTGTCTTAAATTCAATTTGTATGTATCAGAATATTTAGAAAAATATTTTGCTTTGGATTATGAAATTAAAACGTTTATTGCGATATATTGTTGCCATTCAAAAAGAAAAACCTCGAAAAAAATGTTAAAGATAAAAATGATTTAAAATAATATATATATTTTTTAAGAATTGATTTTTGACGACTAATAGAAACCATATACAAAGTGTATTCCAAACATTTATACTTTTTGAAATAATGAATGTCCGATAATAAAAGAACCACTCGGTACATTATCTTACATGCTTACCAATATCAACATCATATAAAATATATATCAATAATTTCTTTGAACCCATTAAAATATATGCAATAAGCATATTATAATTTTACACCAACATTAAATTAACACTTTTATGTGATGTAGTTAAAATAATTTGGCATCCTTGGGTACTCGTTTTCTTACTGATGGGTTGAATTATACAAGTTACCATTAAAAATACTTTATCTGTGGATCTAAAACCGTTTTAACGGCATGTCGCAATCATATAAGACTTTAAAAAATCTATTTTTTCATGCTTTTCAATAATGCAAAGTTTAATCGATACATATAGCTAACACAGTATCAAAGGCTAACGTTTATACATATATATATATAATATTATGCTCCATATGACATGATCATATCCATTTTATAGTACCGTCTTTTATCGAAAAATCAATAAAATCGAAGCCTTATTTTGACTACTTATTGTGTAAGTCCACAAACACACAAAAAAAACACACACACACATCCTTGTAAAATCTATATATTTATCGCATCACTCGGAATATAAAATTTTTTTTATTGAACTAAAGCCCGGCAACTTAGGCCATTAGCTGTTTGTAGGGGTCGTAGTATATTTGTATACTAGTGTTGCATAGTAGGTTTTAAGTTTACCTCTGTCATGGATGATGTGTAATGTGTTAAATACGAATTAGATGATAAATAATAACGATTCTAAGAGGATACGGTGTGTCAGACTCTATTTTTAAGAATATTTCATAATTTATTATTAAATAGATATAAGTAATTTATTTTTTTTTTAGTATACATAAAGCGTTGGTTAGACTATTTTTTGCCAAAAATATCACATATATTTTAATATTATTATAGCACGTTATATTAATTATTATAGTTAATAACTTAGTATAATAATAATAATTACTGATGTAGTGACATATCAATTTACCATAGAATGGTGTCAACTGCCAATATCCATATCGTGTTAGGTATATATAGTTTAAAATATGTCTAAATTAAATATCTAAAAAATATGTAATTATGTGAAGGAAAAAATAATATAAGTATATTATTATGTATTTATGCGAATCAGATAGTTTCGAGTCATTAAGATCAATATTTTTTTTAATTCAACAGAACAACTAAATCCATTATATTTTTTAATTTTCCGTTTTTATAAAAAATAATTTGAACAAGTAAAAAAGTTTCAAATGTCTATGAAAGGATGAAAAAATAGACTAAATATATTTAAAGAATTATATCATGTATATTGTATATAGAAAATTCAAAAATAAATATAATATTTGGTAAAAATTTCAATTTTTCAATGAAATATAAAGAAAAAAAACAAAAATTTGTGTAGATTAAATATTCCCATTTTTCTGCTGTATTGTGTTAAGTTGATTTATACTAATGTCAAACGCCAAACCGTTGTATTAAATTTTCAGACCATAAAGCTATACAATTTGAATACTACATATATTTTTAACTACAAAATAAATTATAAATGTTCGTGATTTTGACAATTTTTGTAGAAAGTTAACTTCAAATTCTAGTAAAAAAAATTTACTTTTACATCTTAAAAATTTTGAATTATTACTGAGATAATAATTTAAGAAGAAATTTGTATTAAATAATCAAGCTTTTTTTCCTCGTTTTTTACCGATAAATAAATTAAAAATTTGTAAGTTAGGTTAGGTATGATCACCCTCGACGCTTAAAATCGAAACATTTTTCTATTACTTTTTATGTATATATATAGGTAGGTATACAAACACAAAAAATAAAAATAAATACACATAATTTAAAAATCAATATTCAATACATTAATTGCTCTACTCAGAATCTAAAATTATACCTAAATGTATTTATTTGTATATTTAATTGCAATTAAATAAACAATATTACATATTTTTTCCTATACTCAAACACACAATTTATAATTTTTTTTAAATATTACCTCTAAATGATTATAAGTACGCATTTGATCAAATTTATGCGCAAATAAAAATAAAGTATATTGCTATACTATTGTGATGTTCTCTAGATGGCTCGACTGTGCTCATCTCATTTGCACCCATCATAATATTTTATGATACAAGATTCCGGTAGTGTTGTCAACTGGTGACGTTAAATATCAAAATCCTTTTTATCTCTTACCGACGTAGGTACGCATCGTATGCCCTTGGTCCGTACTTAGGTGTACGACGTACGTGGATCTAACATTTTCTCCACAATATAATATACCTGTTTCTATAAATATTTTCATTGATCGCAGACCGCAAGTATACTACGAAAACTGAATAGATATTAGTTTACGTCTAGACACTCATTCAGTGGACCTATAATTTATATGACGAGCTGAAAATTGTAGAATAAAAAATAATAATTATCTACACTTACAATTTATGCAGTGATTACAATTTACAAGTAGGTAAGCTATGTTGTATTTTTATTTCATAAAATAAATGTCATTCGGTTTTTTACAAAGGTAACATAACAATGACATAATATATAACACGTAACAACTATATATAAGTAATAATACAATGAATGATTTATTGTTAGGATTTAATTAACAGACAATTAATATTTATATTAAAACAGGTGATTTAATAATAAACATAAAATACCAAAGACAAAATGATTGCCAAAGTACGAATTTATTTAAATATCAGAATACAATTTATGTATTGTAATTGAGAATGATTTTTGATTGCACGGTGCATTGATGATAAGGTTGGCATTATTAATAAGGAGGTAAAAAGAACCTTGCAGGACTCTATAGTGTTGCAGGACCTCGGTCGAAGTAGGTATTCATGGGCATCAACCATTAAGTTGACCTTTAATCGCCCTTTGAATAACTAAAACCAAGATCCTGTCACCTATCGCACAAGTTTAAGAACCTGGCAAACAGACTTGTACTCCAGGTGGGTGAGGATTTTTTAGGTGGAACTTAATAAATGGTTTTGGACTCAATCGACCTATGTATTATGGCTACTCAGGAAGCCGATAAAAATGAGTCACAATTTCTATAATAGGTTGATGAGATTGTCATGCATGTAATCTTTTTTTTTTAATAGATAGAACGATGAGATAAGATTAAAACGATGGGTTAAGCAATATGATCATTGAATATTGTGCCATAACATCGATATTTGAATTTATTTAATGAAAATTTTAGTAATATAGGTAAGTACCTACTAAAATTATTATTGTTCTGGTTCGTCTTCAAAATATTCGAAAATGTATTCTAGTTGCGCCGTTGATTATATTGAGATATCGGTAAAAAAAAGATATGGAAAAAACGACACGAACATGACATATTCTAACGTTTTAATAAATCTTTCAGTGGGTAGTCTGATCTAATGAGAGGACTGAACAATTTTTAGGTTTCTAAGAGCCGTGCCTGGCGCCTGCCTAGTGTCTACTACCTATAAAATACCTATTTAGCTGGGTATAATTGCGCATTAGCTATATACTATGTATATTCGAAACTAGAGAACTGTAGAAAATAATAATATTATTGTAATTTATGGCGTATTATTTTTACATCAACATAAAATAATTGTATTATTATCTAATGATACAAAAAAAAACAATATTTAAGTTTAATAAATGTAATATCAATGGATCCTAGTACTCAGTCAGGTTGGCCGAGCGGTCTAAGGCGCCAGATTTAAGCTCTGGTTCCCAAACGGGAGCGTGGGTTCGAACCCCACACCTGACAAATGTAAAATTTTTGTTTTTTTTGCCACTCATAAATGTGTATAGTAAATATAATCAACTTTTTTGATAAACAACATTAAGGGTTAACGCCTTAAAATAATCACATTATACGACCGATAACGATTCTTTTTCATCTACGTCCTGGTTGCATTATTACACTTGCAATATATGAATAATTGAACAACAAAGATATGTTTTTCCAATAAATCATTCAATGTTAGTGCGTCACCTACGCTCCACCAATATTAATATTTAGTTACTTATTTAAATTAGGTCTCATAAGCACATACTTAGTTACTTTTCATTATTTTTAATATTTTCAGTGAGGACCAAGTATCAATACCCAAGTCCAACAGCCATTGCGGGTTACCTTAAATTTACACTCAACATTTTTTTTAGTTCAGAAATAAGGATTCAAAAACCTAATTTTAAATTCAATTTCAAGCTTTTTGACAAAGTGAAACATTTTTCATCGGCATAAGTAGAAAAAATAATAAAATAATAAAAATTTGAAATGTCCAATAATAGCACAAGAAAAAAATTGGTTTGAAAATGTTATTTGCAAGTCTAGAAAATGTTTAGCGTTTGTTGAAAATGTAAAGTATCGTCGTGGCTCTTCTTTTTAAATTTCAACAAAATAAGAAAATTATTGATTTTGTCAAAAACTACTGTTGGTTTTCCCTAAAAATGTCCTATGCTTTATTTTCCCCCAAATTATTAAGAAAAGTAACAGGAATTTATACTGGTCCTCTCCAAAAGTATTAGCTTGATTCACTTTCCCACCAAAAAAGTTATTGAAGATGAAAATTAAATTAATTTTATTTCTGAAGGAGATGATTTCTATAAAAAAGATTAAAATTAAAAATACCTGAAACACAATTTTGTAAAATCAATGCATTCATTGTTCCGATCAGAATCCATAATTAAATTGTTTTCTTATAATCAATAGGTAAATACCTAAACGACAAAATGGAAATTTTAAAAATATTCACAACTACCTAACCTTGAAGGTTTGAATACTTGTTTCGAACATTTACTTGAATCTATACAGTCTATTGATATTCGCGCAAATTCGAATGGCGCCTGCAGAATATAATTTTGTAGGTAGTTTTTTCGTTTTAATAAATTCATTTTTGTTATAATATTTAGAAGTCAACACCTAACGCCAGCTGGGACGTTGCCATCCATATCAAATGTCAACCATAACCTTATACAACATCCGGTGGTTTCATTATTTACTCAACTCATACAACCAAAAAAAAGTTATAATAAAAATATTTTAAAATGATTTATATTTAAATTGAATAAAGTGGGATAGTGGGTAGGGACAAAAAAATTTTAATGACACAAATATTTCATAATAATTAATAGTTCTAAAAAAATATACTTACCATCATTTGTATGATGTAACTTACATAATTTATTTAAATTATTATGTTTTATCACTTTTAAGTAACAAGTATGTAATAACTAATAAAAAAGGAGGAAAGTAAGTACCTATAACCCCCCTGATATACAGTAGGTTTACTATCATCATTGAATAAGTCAGACTGTCACAGTAATGCACTAATGTATGATGTGTTATATTTAAATTCAATTGCACACGAAAACGATTCTGAGTGAAGAAGGCCTATATTTATAACTCATTAGGTATAAGTATATTTCATCATCCATTTTAGATTTTGAACGGATGTATTGATATTACAATGATGTGTGTTTTTTATATTTGTATCTTCAGCCGATGGGTCCTAGTTGAAATAATGCTTCGATTTTCTATACAGTAACTTTTCATCCGGTTAGTACATTCGAGAGGTCAAATTGAAAATTTCCAGTAGTTATTATATACGCTGAGAAAAACAAAAAATGAATTATTGAAAAACGGGAACTGATAATAAAAATTAGTTTTCGACAAAATCGATTTTGTTTTTAGTGGAACTCAAAAACGAAAACCGTAGATACTTGAAATGTTCACCGAGTGTTTATATTAGCATTTTCTTTACGCCATAACATTTTAATAGCAATAATATCAACAAATATACTAATAGTAAATAATTAATAAAGTATTATAGTCTGCTGACGGCTGAGTGCTGGCTGACAGACCATTGTAACAAAGTTTCATCCAGTTGAATACCTAGTTTATTTTATTTTGTTAATGTTATAATATTTCTTACAATGTCACTGCAGAAAAAAATTCGATACTCCAATAGTCCAATCGAAAAATTATCTGTTGTACCTCGTCTGTCACGATGAAACCACGTGAACCGATTTCGATACCTACCTACCTATATATTTAAGCATGACGTGTTTCAACTATCAATAGTTGTATCCTAAAGTCAATAATTAATAATCTTAAGAACTGAAATTTTGACTCAAAACCAAAAATGATATTGTTTTATTGGCATCTAGATACAACTAAAACAAAAAAAATACTGTAAATACTTGACATGTTTATATTTCCTATTCGCCATAATATAGGCATAAGTAATTTACGAATTTTGTTATTTTTTTTTTTAAATTATTGTCGATAAAAAATTCTTTGCTTGTACAAGAAACATACAAATTTAATACAAGGTTCCTAGCAAAAGTTATTATAGTAGAAATTTTCATTAAGAACTCAGTTTTTAGTTTTACTCTTTAATGACGCAGTTGATTCTGTCTTAAAATTTACTGGTCAGCCTCTTTATTGTTGTTGCGGTACTTCACGCTGTCCGAGGATTGTACGAAGTTTTCTAACAGTTATCACAAGCTCAGCACACTCCCCGTATTTATAAAGGATTTTAATGGACAAGACACGTTGCTCAATTGTATATACAGCTCCATAAAGAGAAATAAACAAAATACACAATATATTATTTATCAATCACTAAAAAGTAAAAATCTCAACATCCACAGGTAACAGAAATTATAAGAACAATACCACCAACCTAACAGCGATAAACTACACAGCATTTCAAAAACTGCAGTATTTATGAAACACCCTATATTAAAGATACGTATAAGCATAATTGTTCTTATAAACATTTGAAATTCAAAGTTTAAATTAAAGTTCATTAAAATCAAGAAAATTTGAAATTAATTTTGTAGTAAAAAATATATAAATTATTCACTATGGCGAAAAATTGAAAATTAAAACAAGGTATAGTATAAGTAGGCATCTAGTTTATGTTGTAATCAGAAAATCTAAAAAATATAATATATTCAGAGTTTTATTTTATAGACATTTTCAATTCAAATTCAGTCTAAATTAAATATTATGTTAGTTATTTCGTTGTCATCCAAAAACATTATTCGTGGGCACTTACAAAATTATAAAATTTACCATACGCAATGACATTTTCAACATATTTAGGTCAACAGTTCTACAATACCTAAGTCATTAATATGCAATATAGCAATAAATACAATGTTTTTAACAAAAATGAAATCAACGTAACGCATAGTAGTTTAATACTTATAGTAAAATAAATTACTTTGATATAATATATAATATGTGGCGCGGTGTGCCGGTGTCTACACTCAGTTGAGTGCGCACTCTGAGTGTACGTGCGGTCGACGTTGCTAGCTCCCGGATGGGTGACCACCCAGGCTTTTTAACAACAAAATCCTTGCCACACATATAAATACGTGTTCCAAACCAACAGTACCGCTCCACAAACAACAGCTATAATGGCTATAGTTGCCAGGCTCTAGATCAATAAAAAAAAATATATTTCATGGGTATACTCACCTATAATATAATAAACTTATATTGTGAATAGGTATCTACGTTCTACCATTACTATCTACAATAATATTATAGGTACTTTAATTTCCTCAACACGAGACATTTGTATTCATTTATTAATTACTAGCTTCCCGATCTTCCTCCGGAAGAAATTATTTTTTTTAAATTTAATTAAAAAACATAAGACTATTTTTTGGCTATACAAATAATACGAGTATAAAATAAAAAATAAAATAAAAAAACAGACATCGTTATCGGTGAATATATGAAAATAAATGGTAATTAGTTTATTATTATTATTATTATTATTATTATTATTATAATGAGGGTTCAAAACCGGTTTCCTTCGTCTCCAAAATCAAGTTAGATTCTTATATATATAGATTATTGTTTTTAGTTAATTATTTTTTTTCAAATTTTTACAAAGATTCATGTCGGCGATAAATCCTTTATTTATAATCTTATCTAACCTTTAATTTCTAGAACACTGAATAATTTAAGAACTTTATAATTTATAATGATATAATGATTAATAATAAAATAATAAAATATATCTTCCTAGGTACCTTCGACAAGTAATAATTACGATAGGCAGTAAAAGAGCTAAGATTTTTACAATCTCTGACCTAAGTGCTTATCACAATATTAGTATTGATATATTAATATAATATTATTACCTACCCATCGGTAGCTATTTTTCCAACTTTTTGAACTGAGTATATTTTTTTAGTTAGCCCCGTAGATCTATGGCGTTAAGATATATGTAGATCTTGTCTTACTATCAATCATAAATATTAACAATAATAATAAACTTCAAATTTCATAACATTGATTATTTTTAATACCTATTTTATCCACAAGCAAACGGTTTGTAATAAAATTATTTAGTACCTACTACCTAGCTGCACAAAGATTTTGTTGTTCATATTTTTTTAATACTGCAAATTCTAGTGCAAACGACGTATTTTCGTAATAGTCATATAAAAAAAAACTGTCTATTGCCATTATTTCTATAGGTAGGTGCCTAGTACCTACTACCTACCTATCTATAATTTACTATATATTGTAATGAATGTTAAGTTAAAATAATGAATTTATGGATAATATATAATATGATATTATTCTAAACCCATAAGCTGAGTTTTTTGTAATAATATACTTACTGCCTACTGGCTATTACTTATTAGTTATTAGGTAGGTACCTACCTACCTACTAACTGATCCGGAAAATTACAGTGTATTACCGAGAGAAAAAAATTTATTTTGGCGGCACCTCACAAAAACAAAAACCAATAGGAGCACCAACCGAACGTAATATATGAATAATATGTTATGTTTCGATAGGTTTTGTAGCTTCCGAGATTATCGAGTAGGAAATTAACAAAAGCACAATAATTTTTACAATATTACAATATAGACAGACATCTTAATACGTGGTTACCAGTTTTAACTATAATAATAATTCAATAATTATTGGCATTGCTGGATCAACAGAACGCTGGCTCTGCGGCTCGATTCTTATCAAAATTACGCTGAGTCGGTATTATTGTTTATACAATACGATTGCGATAACACGAATAATAAGATACCTTTATGCGAATTTAACACATTTAAAACCATCTTCATTAACTTCATTTCAACTAAAAGAAATAATAATTGTTCATCCACTAGAAAACATCTTTCTTGTTTTATACTCACTGTAATAATATTATGTTCTGAGTACGTTTGTCATAATATGTGATCGTGTTGTGATATTCATTGGCAAGTAGGTAGAATGCGTTATTCGTCTGTTTTATAGGCAGTGTTGGTTTTTCTATCAATGAAGCATACGTTTCATGTATTCTTCATGGTTCTTATAGTGCAGTTCTGTTATTAAATCGGACAACTCCGAATATGGAAACCAATCATCCAGTATCAACGTCACAGGTTGTCGATGCCGTGGAGAACATAAAACATGATCGCTCTCCAAGCCATGGGTCCCGGATCAACAATATGAGGTAAAAATGATGTATTCAGATTATACAAATTGTGACTTACTGATGAAAGAAAGTACTTACCAATGTTCTATTTTTATGTATCTTTCAATAAGACTTAATCCTTCAAGTTTAGGTCAGGTTAAGTTAAAGGTTAGAAAACAATTTTTACTGTCTATTATCAATTAGGTATTGTTATGCCGAGTTGCACCAACAATTACTTGACATATAATGAATCAATAGTGAGCTAATAGTCCCTTAAAAAAATATTTAGTGGCCCATAATTGGTCCATTACATTTTAGTAAACCATTAATTAATCAATTTTTTATGCAACCTGGCATTAGGGTTTTGTTAATATTGTAATATAATTATAGTTTATGTATTATTTTAGATTTGTATCATTATTATAATACATTTTACTATCTAGGTATTATAATTATTTTTAAATAATGATTATTATTTATCATTTTAACTAGGTAATTATGGTACGGTTATCATATTAAAAATATTTTAAAAATGTATACTCTAATAACAACTATTTATAAAAAGATATTAATCACAATCATTTTCTTGCTCTATTTACAGTCACATGCCAACATTTGGTCTACCAGCTAATGCCTATGAATTAAATTCCAGTGCTCGATTAACTATCAGGTTTGATAGAGAAATGTTCAACAGTAGTCTATTTGAGAGTGAAATAGAAATCAGTCCAGCATTTCGATTTAATAGAAATGACTTTTTCAGACCTCCCCAGTAAGATTTAAATTAACCATAGTTTTGTTTAGCTATTTACTAATTATAATGAATAGTTTTGATTTCAGTCATAGAAGTAGCACATTGTTAAATGGACAATTCTCTACACCTAAAGAAATGGGTCAAAATTTAGATACCAAAAAATATTTGCATGAGTTTGGGTTGAAAAAAGCCGAGATTAAAGCCAAACCATTTACATGTGATGTGTGCAAAAAATCGTTCTCTAGTTCTGGTGGTTTGACTGTCCATTACAGAACACATACAGGTAACAAACCTTTCAAATGTGATTTATGTAATAAAACTTTCTCAAATTCAAGTCATTACAATTACCACATGCGTGTACATTCAGGAGATAAACCATTTAAATGTCATGTGTGCAACAAAGAATATTCTTGTGCTAATGGTATTTTGTACCATCAGAGAACTCATCACTTTTTACAAGATACAAAACCGCTGAAATGTGATGTATGTGACAAACTGTTCTCCAGCATCGGTGGCCTGACTGTTCACTACCGCTCTCACACTGGTGACCGGCCGTTTAAGTGTGATGTGTGTTTTAAAACATTTACTAGTTCCAGTCACTGCAAGTATCATCAGAAGTCTCATTCGCAGTTGATTACCAAAAAAACCTTGAAATGTGGTATTTGTAACAAATTGTTCTCCAGTTCAGGTGGCCTTGTAGTTCATTACAGAATGCATACTGGTGATCGTCCATTCAAGTGTGAAGTTTGCTTCAAGTCATTTACCAGTTCCAGTCATTTCAAATACCACCAAAAATCGCATATGATTTCGAATGATAAAAAAACATTGAAGTGTGATGTATGTGATAAATTATTTTCTAGCGCTGGTGGACTGGTTGTTCATTACCGCACACATACTGGCCACAGACCATTCAAATGTGAAATTTGCTTAAAATCTTTTACCAGCTCAAGTCACTTCAAATATCACCAAAAAACCCACATGGTTAATGTCTGATGATTCTATTTAAATTCAATGTAACTTAAATACATTTTAGCCAAAAGGAACTTATTACTTATTAGGTTATTATATATATATATTTAAATGCTTACTTTTTAGTCCAGTTAATATATATTTAGTTATGTATATAACTTCTTTCCTTTATACATTACATACATAGTGTTATGAATGCTAATATTTTAAATAACAATTTTTCCTATTTGTAATATGTACAGAATCAATATTTTATGGTTTTTCTAAGACTTTGGTATTTTTTATGAGTCATTTTGACTTAATTTAATTTAAATTATATTAATACTTAAATATAAAGATTTTATTTCATCAATCAATTTATTTTCTGTCTACACATTGTAACAGGTATTAATTTATTTATAGTATATGAGTAATTTTACTTATTTTGATGGACATAATATTATTTTCACTAAAACATTGTAATTTTTTTTTATTATTATTTATTTAAGGCTTCAAATACATCATTTATTCGCCTACAATGGTTTACAAAATTAGGTTAAATTTTTTTTTTTATATGTGAATGTGCTTGTGTGAAGTATTGTTGATCCATTGTTTTAAATGTTCAAAGTAAGATCAGCTATCTTGATGAAGTTTAATATCATTTTTTCTTCGCCGTGGTTGAATGCTCCTTTGAGTGAGATTGTGTTTAAGTTTGATTTCGTTTGTGCTTCTGATAGTTGGGGCATTCTAAGAATACATGTTTGACGGTGAGTTCGGTGAGGCACGTTTCACACCTGGGTTCAGGCTCCTTATACATCAAGTGAGAATGTGTGAGTCTGATGTGCCCAATGCGTACTCAGGTAACCATGATCTCCTCGTGACGTGTAAGTTTAATTAGTCGATGTGGTCATTTTTTTGTTGTGAGTTTTATTTGCTTAAATTTGTTGTTATGGTTAGTTTGTTTTTCCTATGTATTTTGCCATAGAGAGTAACATTTGATTATTAGAGCATGGGATACATCCTCATATGTTACATGTGAGTATAATTTGGTGTCCGGAGATTTTGTGGCTTCCATTGCCAATTTGTCGGCACATTTTTTACCTGGAATGCCAATGCGTGATGGGACCCACGTGAGTTTGATTGTTTTGGGGTTTGTGAGGATAGTATTTTGGATGTTTTGGGCGAGGTTACATTTTGTATGTATGTTGGTTATGGAGGTGATTGCACTGAATCACTTAATATGAGGGCTTTGTCCTGATTAGTGGAGAGTACATTGTAATTTGTATTATGTAAAATAAGAATAATTTTGAGAATCAAATTTAAAATCTTATCAGTGTTTCATTTTTCATTATGTTGATGATGAAATTATTGTTCTCAAAATATGTTCTGTAACTAAAACACTAAAATCTGTATACCGAATCAAATTTTTTTAAAACAAAATATTGGAAATTGTTCAATTTATTTCAATATTAATAATAATGAAAAATTGTTTACACCGAATGTACATTTTTATATTTGAATTGATTGCCCTTTGCAATTTTATTATTTTCATTAATATTATTGTTTAGAAAGGAATGAAAAAGTTATGCCATTAACATTTTTCTAGTAGTTTACTTTTTTCTATAAATTAAACTAACTCTAATTCTAATTCATGGTTTTCTATACTCCTCTATACCTATTTGGCTAGATTGTTATCATAAGCCTAAAGACTTACATATTTATAAAGCTGTATGCCTGTATGAATATACAATAATACCTCTACTAAAGATAAGATTTAATAGAAACACATATTTTGATATTTAAATAGTTATGGTTTTTCAATTAGAATTATACAATTATTGTAATTATTTGTAGACTTATATCATTTTTAACTACAGAATAAATTTGTAACTTCAATATAAAATATTAATCTTGAGGTAAATAATAATTGAGCATAATTAATATACAAGTTGATCTAAATCTTACATTATTAGGCATTTTAAAACATGCTTCAAAATTAAACTTTAAGCATGATGTCTGATAGCAAATAGATCTAATTGGTACCTTATGATGTCAGTTATAGTTTTTAAGATAACCAGGAAAAACTGAAAAAAATATTTTAAAAATATGAATATTTTCAAGGCAACCATTTTTATTTTGATTCTCAAATTATAAACTTAAAATGTTCAACAAATATTAAAATTATCATTTTCTATATATGATATTATTTTAAGATTCTTTTTAAGCCAATTTTTTTGTTATTTTTTCGATAAATGTTGATAAAAAACATTTATTTACAATAAGCTTGAAAATCTTCATAAACTGTTCTTAAGAGGATTAAATCTATTTATATTTATGTACAATTAGCCATGATGGTTAAAAAAGTTTAACATCTTTTTATTATAAAATTATCAGATCATATAACTTCCAATTGAGTTGAATAGCACAATTAATTTGTTGTGTTAAATGAAACACTAAAAAATCAAAATAAAGTATTTAATACCAACAATAAGCATTTAAATGTATAGCTATTAGTTACATTTAGGTATAACTTAATACTCCAGGTCAGCGGTCCCCACTACGCGCCCCGCAGGCCCCATGCGGCCCTTTAGCAACTTAAGTGAGGCCAGCACTAAAATTAAATTGTTCATTCTAAAATCCAAAATTCTATAAACAATGAATAATATGAACGTTGCTTATTATCTTATTATTTTTATTTATTTTATCTTTCTATTTTAAACTTGTATTGAATTACCAGTTGGACAGACAAGTAGGCACCTACGATTATGAGTTTATTCATTTCCACCACGTAGTACGCTATTGTCAACATCAAATACACCCGTAGACATAAACAAGATTATAAAAGAATCAAAAAGATACCGTCTATCAACATCAAAACAACATTAAATCAAATAATTAATTTGAATTTAAAAAAATATCAATATTAATCTAATAATTTAATAAATGAACAAAAAAATATACAATGCTAATAATATGAATGATTTGTATTTTGCATAAAGTAAACTATGAATTGACATTTAAAATTATAATTATAAATCCAAGAAAAAAATGTGTGTCATTCATGTACTTTTCCCTACAATACTCTTTCCTAACAATATATATTGTACAATTTTATATTTTTAATTATTATCATTAAAGTATGTGGCCCGCAAATAATTTTCGAAAACTATATTTGGCCCATTCTACAATCCTAGTGAGGACCGCTGCTCTAGGTACTGAGTGTACACTGTACAGGGATTTAGTAATCTGTTTCTGAAATCAATTTTATATGTTAAAAATGTTCTGTGTAATTCAAAGATTAGAACCTTACAGACCTTATATTTTTAGGGTCCAAAAAAAAATTGAACACCAAAAGTATTCCCACACTCTCCTACAACAACAATTTAATTAGACAATAAAATATTATTCAATTGTTCAATTTGTTACATAGGTTAAAATAGGTTTTATAGGCACCTACTACACACACATATACCATAGAAATAACTATAAGCATTAATACAAATTATGGGCCCTCATTAGCTTATTATACACAGCAATATAATTGATTATATTACAAATATACCTATTATTAATTTAATACAAAACATAACTACTACCTACCAGAATAAAGGTAAAAAGATTAATATTTCTGTGATTTGTAAAATTACTTTATGGGTACACTATTTGTACATTATAATCAATGGTAATATAATAATTAGTATAATTTGTGTTTTAGCCTTTCCGAAAAATTATGTACCTACCTACACCATGATATTAAATTATAATAATGATACAAAGAACAAGTTGATTGTTGAATAACATTGGCTAGGTCAAGACATATAGATATTAAAGTATATATTTATATTATGTTAGATAATACTGCAGGTCTGCAGATAAATATTTTTACACTCTGTGATTAATTAATATAAAATACTAATAATAATATTACACTCAAGGTGTTTTTTTCACTATCTAGTATCTACCTCTAGCATCTAAAGCCGTGTTAATGCCTTTGATTTTTTACACAATTATAACAAGTTCTTAATAATAGTGGTTTTTTACCCTAGGTCTTAACTCTTAAACCATGAACATTATACACTTAGATCATATACAATTTACACATATATACAAATGTATATGATAATATGATCTTTTTTACTATTTTACACGATAGATCTTATCTTACAGATAGTACTATCTTTAATCGTGGCAATTGTGCTTAACTTTTATCTATGGCTTAACCTCAAAAACTCCTTATCTCTGAGTTCAGTATTTTTGCCGCTAAAATGTTTGTTTATTATTTATTATTTCAATTTTTTTGTTAATAGTGAACTCGGCCAGGTTTCAGAAATTGGAACTACATTACTGCATTGCTGTTGTGCCTACTTTTTCTTTTGTCATCGTGTTTTATATTTTGAAATAGTCCATGTACGATTCTAGAACTAATTTCTGTGTTCTCATCAATAGTATCATCGTCATTTACTCATTTGAGTACTACACCAAATTCTGATTTAATAACCATATTTTTGTAGAAAAGCGTGACATTTAGTTTAAAACAAATTCCGTTATGGGTATTACCGGTTTAGCGAAACTTATAGCAGACTTTGCTCCAAATGCCATTAAGGAAAATGAAATTAAAAATCATTTTGGTGAGTTACTTTATGCCTAATAAACTAACAGTTTGAATACAAATAACAAAGTTATTGCTTCACTAGGTATTTAATCACTTAAGGATTTACCTTATAATTAATATTTATATTTGATTTCAGGCCGGAAAATTGCGATTGACGCTTCTATGAGTCTTTATCAATTTCTGATTGCAGTCCGCAGTGAGGGAGCACAATTGACAAGCTCTGATGGTGAAACTACTAGGTATTTTATTAATATATAATAATATAATGTATAATAAAATCAATTTAATGTACACGTTTTTGTCCCAGTCATATTATGGGTACATTCTATCGTACAATAAGACTTTTGGAAAATGGTATTAAACCAGTATATGTATTTGATGGTAAACCACCTCAAATGAAATCATCAGAATTAGAAAAACGAGCTGATAGAAGGCAGGAAGCACAAAAATCGTTAGAAAAAGCAGAAGAAGCCGGTATTGTAACATAATATGATTATTAGACTTGAATATAAAGTATTTATGTCTAATTTTGATTTATTGTTTTCTAGGCGATGCTACCGGAATTGACAAATTCAGTAAACGATTGGTAAAAGTAACATCAACTCATACAACTGAATGCAAAGAATTGCTAAAATTAATGGGAGTTCCTTTTGTAGAAGTATGTTTCAAGTTTTTAAACCTTATCTAATATCTATAGACCACTACTACTGATAGACACATAATAATATTATAATCAAAATGATAGATTCATTAAAAATACAATTTTGGATCCGGTCCACGAATATATTGTCATGCTCCGACTTATATAGTCAATAACATATGAACAGTACATAAATAGCCTGGTTTCTGCCTGGCAACCTTGTTTTTTCCAATGATGTATTTTTAATAATTTTAAAACCCGTTCACATGTTGATGTAATTTATTGGGGCTTACAAAAGCATTTGACTGTGTTGATCATACTTTTCTAATAAAAGTTTTGTTGAACTTGGGATTTGATGAGCTGGTGTTATGGTTTTAGTCATATCTTTTTGATTGTAAACAGATAGTTCATGTGTGAAATCTGACGCCATTGCTGCAACTTCTGGTGTTTATGAAGGAGGTCATCTATTTCCCTTAATTTTTGCATTTTTATTATTTTTATTGTATGGCTATTTTATTTTTACAATGTTAAAAAGTCATTATTAAAAGTTGTTTTCTTCTTTTTGCTAACAATCTAAAATTATTTGTCTTAGAAACTTATATTATTACATTAGGATATTAATTCATTAGAAATTATGGTTTTTTTCCATGTACTGGTTGAGTTCAATTTTACTCAAACATAATATGATTATTATATTATATTGTTAGACCTAAGACTAGAATTCTGATGTTTTTTCCATAATTTAGGAACTAATGTGCTATACATTTGCTGCATTTCTGAATTTTACAGTTAGGGACTAACCCTTTTCTATTACCTCAATTAATTTAAAAGTTAAACAGCATTAAGTTAATTCCTGCGAGGTTAAATCGTCCTAAACTTGCAGTTGTTATACAAATTTGTAACTTGAATAATATTTTGCATTATGTATAATATAAAGAGTTTTTTAGTAAATCAAATAATATTCTGTCTTTTAGTCTAAGGTTTATTTAACAAATATTAATGTGGAATTATTTATTTTATAGGCTCCATGTGAAGCTGAAGCTCAATGTGCTGCTTTGGTAAAAGCTGGTAAAGTGTACGCCACTGCTACTGAGGATATGGATGCTTTAACATTTGGTTCTCCTGTGTTATTACGTCATATGACATTCAGCGAAGCCAGAAAAATGCCAATTCAAGAGTTTCAGTTAAATTTAGTATTGGAAACAATGGAAATGTCTAGAGATGAAGTAATTTTAGTTGAATTTTACTTTTGATATTATCAACTCAAAAATAAGTGTATTTAATGTATTTATGATTTTAGTTCATAGATCTGTGTATACTATTAGGATGTGATTACTGTAACAGTATTAAAGGAGTTGGACCAAAACGAGCTATTGAGCTAATGCGACAATACAAATCATTAGAAAGCATAATTGAAAATTTAGATACCAAAAAATATCAAGTACCTGAAGATTGGCCATATAAGGAAGCTCGACGATTATTTATTGAACCAGAAATAACAGATCCTGAAACTATAGATGTAATATTTTCTTTCATTTATTTTTTATTTCTTTAGTACAGGTCGAGCCAAAAAACGATGAGGTTATAATTAGCAGATGAACAGATAGATTGATGCAATATAAACAACTTAAAGTTAAATAGCGGGGCCATGGTTTGAGGTACTTATAAACCGGATAATTAGTGGATATGTGAGCGGGTATAGTTAGAAGGGACATTGAAAGTTATGCTTGCTGGTGTGTTGATTTCACTAGTTATAAAGTAGGATATATGTCTTTCTATGACATTTTTCGCATGTCTGCAATCAGCAAGTGGGAGATTGAAAAAAATTGAAGCCAGGGTGTATTTGTGTGGATGATTAAGGGATATCTTGTGAATGCGTAATCGCAAGTAGGATTTTTTTTCTAACTCGTTCAATCATATTATTGACAGTTGATAGATCCCCAGCCATATTTGAAGATTTGATATACTAGAGTTCAATATAGAGGATTAAGAGATGCTATAAATTTAAAATGCTAGATGTGCTAAGTATGAATACTAATAGTTTAAATGCTTTACAACGGGATACCTCAATGCACCTTATTGGTAAGAAGTTATGTGTGAGAGTAGAGGCCAGATCACCTATCTACAGTTTTCGGTGGGTACAATAAGAGTCCTAATTAAATTGATGAAAATTACAGAAAAGCATAAGCAGTAGAGCATTTACGCTTGTTTAGGGGATAAGTCCCAATTAACCATTCTATTTAGGTCATTTTGCCGTTGAATTGACACACATGTTCACATATTGAAAAAAATTAGTAGCTTGGCTTCATTAAACATCCCTGGAAGCAAAATTTTTAAATGATTTGTTATATAGCACTGCAACCAGGAAGTCAAGGAATCAGTTACCTATAGCTAGGAAGTTAGGAACTTGATTAGGTGGCAATCCTAGGCCTGTTAGGTTAGTTTGCTTGTAAAAAAATGTATAATACCTTGTATGATGTTTTAAAAGTTAGTAAAAGTTTGCATATAGAAGTAGAATGACCTGGATGGAAACCATGTGTTTTTTTGATATGGTTGAAGGAAAGGCGGATAGAGCTTATGACAATTTTTGACAGACAAGATGAGCCGATAGTTTGTGGTGATCTGTGAGTCTCTGGTCCTAACTATAGGAGTTATAAATTATATTATTTATACAGCTCTCTTAGTAACGCACAATTTCCAATATTTTGTATTTGTTTCTTTCCCCTTCAACTGTTTTTGAATTCCCTTTTATTTATAAACTAAAGCTAAGTAATTTAATTTAATTAATATTTTAAATAAATCAATCATCATTTTTATGTTTTTACTCTTTGAATTACAACTTACATTTTAATTTTATATTTCAAAGCAAAATATCTGAAGTATTTTCATCTATAAAAATGTAATTTTAGAAAAGCAGTTTATTAGTTAAAAGTTAAAGTTTAGATGAGTGAACCACCATTTTACAGGGAAGCCGCTCAACTCACTCATCTAAACTTTAAATACTTATAACTTAAAAACTAGTCGTCCAATCCAAAATTTGATTTAACCTAATATCCAAAATATATTCTATAGATTAAAGAATTAAAAATGCACAATGTTATTAAAAAATGATAAAAAATAGTAAAATATATGATTTTTTAGAAAAATGTTATACTTATAAGTATTTAAAAGAAATATTTTAAAACTTGTACCTATAGATCACCTGCCGTTAAACAAATATTATTTTTGTTTCTCTTAAAACTTATTAACATAGAGTTCTCACTATATTAACATTAAAACAAATGTTTTAGTTAAAATGGATGGATCCAGATGAAGAAGGCTTAGTAAAATTTTTATGTGGTAATAGAGGATTCAGTGAAGATAGAGTAAGGAATGGAGTTAAGAAGCTACTCAAAGCACGATCTGGTACAACTCAAGGAAGGTTGGATTCATTTTTTTCATTCTCTTCAACACCAAATAAGCGTAAAGTAAGTTTAAGTTAACTTACTCATTTATTGAAACAACCTCAATTGTTATTTATTAATATTAGATTTTTTTTTTTAAATAATTTTCATTATTTTGTTGTATAAAATGTATTATATTATATTATTAACTTAATCAATACTAATTAACTAGTTATTAATAATTAATGGTACTTCTGGGTTATCTCGACTACCTTAGGTGCACAACTTGGTTATCTCAACTACTACAATTTTTAAATAAAAAGGTTAGCTTAGCTTAGGTACCTAAATAATAACTAAACTCTGTCTAGCAAGAGAATGCACCAATGCAGTGCATTCCCAAGATCATTCTCCCATCACATTAGGATGTGCAGAAGAATCAAATTTTTTTCAGGCCACGGTTTGTTCTCTTGCTGAGCGAAATATAATATACAGTATATTCAGATTTTCATACTATCTGGATAGTCCACACTTCTCAATATCGATTTTTGTAGTCAGATGTTGTATCCAATGATTGGTCATAGCAAACAAATTGTTTATCTCTGTTGGTATTTACAATAACAAGCTTGACAGTTGTTGGAATTGCAATGTGTGTGCCATGCAAACGAAGTACATTAGCCTCTGCCGTGCACAGATAACCACAGCTCTAAGTTACATTTGTCTCTTATAAGAGATAAAGTATACACTTACATAATTGTACAATTTTTATTAATACAATTCTACATTTTTCATGCTTGGACAATTTGTAAACCATATAATTCATTTTGACTTTTGTTTTCTAACAAATACTTATTCATAATGCATTTTTATATTTAGGCTGAGGAAGCAAAAGCAGCAGCAGAAGCCAGCAAGAAAGCAAAGAAGGGAAATTATAGCAAACGGGGTAGACAAAAGTAAACGATTTCAATTTCATTAATTTATTTTTTCATTTTTGTGATTGAGTAATACACAATCAAATATTTAAAATTTGAATAATGTGCATTTTGCTAGTTTCAAATATGGTTGATGAACTTTTATTTTATAACTTACTCAAATTTACTCTTGTATCTAATATGTAAAAGGTTTTTTTGGCAATAAAAGATCTTTTTTTCCACTATTGTATATTTTATTGAAGTTTTGCCATTTGGCACATTGGCCTAGCATTTTATTTTTATTAATATTTTTTTGTTTACTGACACCATTTAGCTGCTAAACTATCAGGTAAGTAATAGATTATATTTATATCAAGCATCCCATTATACCTATGTAGGAAATGCCATGTTGTGAAATTGAATAATAATTATTATAAAAACAATATTTTATTCATTTTAACTGTGAAAAAACGCAAGAACCAAATAAAGGTTAACTGAAATTGAATCTCGCACTATAATATTTTATAATTTTAATAAAATAATAAATAATAACAATATTATATTATTGTATAATCTCATACATTATGTAAATTTATTGAAGTATTGAACATTAACTTTTGAACCTTAGATCATTAGATTATACCTAAATCGGCTAAATCTGACTATCTGAGACTTGAACCTTGATAGTACTTAGTATCAAACATCGAGATGTATATACTAATATATACATCTCGATGGTATCAAATTACAAGTTAAAATTTTAACCCACAAAACAAAATTTGATAAGCTTATCACTAGTCACTATCGGTTGTTAAATAAAAATTAAAAGCACTCCGGTTCAACAAGTTAGATTCGCTTACATTTCGAGTATAGTTTATTAGATTGTTATTATTGTTATTAATATTTAAGAAAAAATAATAGTTACCTATATTTTTAATCGATTTTATTATTTGTTTATTATTTTAATCTTCGTTTTGTATGTATGTCACAGTAACTCACATACTCAAACAGATAGGTACCTAATGTAAAGCTAATTAATTTTGTTTCAGATAATTTGTGCAATCTGTTAGATTCTGATAATCTTCCGTCACACATTTTCAATAGTATGTTCCTTTAAATGCCTATTGACTTTCAAGCTTAATGTTTGAGTTTTAAGTTTTATCATTGGTATTTAATTATTGCAGTATGTATTTATCTTGCTGTCCTTGATTAACTTTCTTAGTGCATGTGTGTGTGCTATATGCATTACGCTTGTGTTATAGTCATTTTAGTTGCACGCTGGAGGGGATTTTTATTGACCCTCAAAAATATCCAATGAGCTAGAATGTTTTGATTACAAAACACTCTATTCTAGTCAATGATTCACCTTTGGATATCCAGTATGTAAGTACTCATTGGTAAATTGTTTGCTTAATTTCGAGTATTAATGTGTAGTATTAATCTATGTGCTTCTGAAATTGGTCGCCTGTTTGGTACATTCGAGTAATATATTTTTAAATTTACAATACTAAATTATCATAGCCAAAGAATGTGCATTTGTAGGAAAAATTGCATTATTTTTAATTAATTTTAATTAATTTTAAAAACAGCGTTCTTATTACAAAGTTTAAATTAAGTATTAATGAGTTCAATTTTGAAACTCATATCTACTATCTAGCATATTTTTGATATTTTTGATTTAATATGACTCTTGTTGATATTTTTAAAAGTTTTTGTCTGTTAAAACTTCTGCCCCCCCCCCCCTCTTTAAAATAAAAATATTTTCGTCCATTATTTTTTTATTTTGATCTTATGAACATCATACCTATTTAATTATGAATATCTTCAATTTTAAATATTTTAAACTTGAGATTTTTATATTTTTAAGCGCATTTCATAAAGAATATTTAAGGTTTTTTCAGTGCACATTTTAGTATTTTAATGCATTCATACGACCCTAAGCATAGCTTTATAATAATAAAAAATATAAATAGCCATTGATCAATTTTGTGTGCTTATTATAAAAAATTATTACTTACCTATTTATGTACTAATCCATAAAGTTACACATACCATTCATAAATATCATA
Organism: Myzus persicae; assembly: GCF_001856785.1. Taxonomy (NCBI): domain Eukaryota; kingdom Metazoa; phylum Arthropoda; class Insecta; order Hemiptera; family Aphididae; genus Myzus; species Myzus persicae. Next base: position 160,872 of record NW_019103997.1, read on the forward strand.
TACTATTTCAAAATGATTGAATTTTTAAAAATATTCTATTGCATATTCACATTTATTAAATTAAATTGTTATTACTTACAAGAGTTGTTGAAAAATGTGTGATCATTTATTAGCATGGTTCAATAACACTGTCAACATGTTAAAACAAAAGCATACTAGGCATTCTATATGACAGCCAACCTAGTAACTTTAATTTTCATAACCATAATATTTTATAAACTTCTAAAGTGTACCCATCTATTGGTTTGGCATATTTTATCTATTGATATTTAAACCATAAATAACCCAGGTAATACTTATAACTTAAGAGTTAAGAATATCGATAAGAAATATATCCTTTAATAAAACTAATTTAAAAATATTATTTTATGTTAAAATGGTAGTTAGATTCTCTAACTAAACTGTTTAAGTTGTGTTGAATATAGAAATGGCTGTATGACATATTATGTACATTTTTTAAATTAGGAAATTAAAAAAAAATTTGTGGTGAAGCCTTTCTGTTAGTTGTATACTAAGCTATCCCAGTAATGGACACTGCATAAGTTATATTAATATACCTATTATACAGCGTATATAGTAAATAAATCTCTTAGGATATCTGGCCTCATTAACTCAACTACTTTCATAATATGCTTTTACATCATAAAAATATGCTATAGTATTTACTTATTTGTTTGCAATATATGCTAAGAGTTGCAAAGAGGCAAAAAATAAATTAGTTTTTTAAATTCTTAAATTTAGCAGTAGAAACATTGTATGAATTTTAAAAGACAGTAATCAGAGAGTTCATGTTCTGAAAATGTGGCAAAGGGAGTGACTAAAAATGTTATATTCCTATAAATAGCTTAAAAAGAGCCAACATATTGCTAAAATATGTCATATCGAAGAAATGGTAATTAATGTCCGATGAAAATTTAAATTTCTTATAACTATTGCTTCGTAATGAATATAGTACCTACAGCAATTTGCAAAAACTTGTTTTTTGTTATTTTTACCAATTATATTTTATAAAAGTATTCTTACAATTTTTTACTTTTAAACCTAACTTACTAGATCCAATAACTTACACAATACCACAAACTTCCCTTAATATTTTGAAGATTGAAGCAAAGTTTCTGCTCCAAAAAGTTAAACCAACACATTTTGACTATCAAAATTGAAAATAATATTTAATTCAAAACTTATTTAAAATATATATATTTATTTCAATTTAGATAATATAATTTTAATTATGGTTATAGATGAGTGACTCTGAGGCTGAGACTGCCTCAATGGAGACTACCAGGATGTACAAAGATGACCTAGAATTATCTCGTATGTCTTTATATCTTAGTTCTCAAGATCTGATACATAATTCTCCAGAAGCTGCTCGGCATATAAGGGTATTAATATTGTATAAGAAATACCATTTGATTTAATTCTGTAGAGTGTAATTTTTGCACTTTTTATTTCCCCTATCTGATACCCACACAATACCAATTTTACATGAAGCAGAAAAATGTTGTGTTGTTACCTTTAACATTAAAATGAATTGACCAAGCTTAAACCAACCTATACTTTTTATCAAACTTAATGTTAAAATCATTATCTGTGATATACATTGTTTTTTTTACAATATTCCAAATTGTATGCAAGTTATGAGTACCTATGTAAAAAATTACAATTTAAAAATGCTTGTGTATTTCAGAAAAATTTAAACTTAAATTTTAAGTTTAATAATAGATCAATTATTTCAAAATATGTTGTGAGTGAATCAGAGAAAAAATAAATAATGCACTAAATCTTCTTATTTTAATATTTTTGAATATATCTTAATAGATTTTTATTGTTTAGCCGGAGAGCATAACATTTGATTCGACGCCAGGTGATATATCAGTGGATTTTGTACTTGTTTCATCATCCAAAGCCAAAGCACCAGTAGACATAGATGGTTGGAACCGTAGATCTGCTTTTGAGGAAAGAATTAAAGAACAAGGATTACTTCTTGAAGAAGATGTTGTTGGTGGGTTGACATTTGTCAAAGTGCATGCACCTATACCAGTGTTACGTAGATATTGTGAAATATTAAAACTGCGAATGCCCATGAAAGAGGTAAATTTTGTTTCTAGTCTTTTTGAAAAATAACTTTAAAGTTTGCAAATAATAAATATTTAAATATTTTATAAATAAAAAATAAATAGATTACGCTTGAAGCAATAAAGAATTATGTAGAACTATTCTTTGGTAAATGTCTAATTGTGAAATTTCTAGTAAAATAGATATTCAAATAAACCGCTTTGTTTTGCATTATGTACTGTAGTCGTTTTAATATTTGAGTTATAAATTTTTTTATTTTAGTATCCAATGAATGAACATGTTCCTGAAAAAGGTTTTGATCTAATGGAGAAGATTAAAAAAATTGTTGGTCGCATTATAAGAGTTTTTATTACTATCGATCCTGGACCATTTGCACCAACTAAATACATTCTGACTGCAGAGTATTCACGGGAAAAAAGTTATTTGTTAGTCTTCGGATATCATTATTGCAACCACATTTTACTTTATTTTACATGTATATTTGATGTTTGATATTTTAGATTTAATGAGGAGGATCCAGAATTCTTTTCTGCTGAAGTTCGAACATTAGTTATAGATTTCATTTTAAACAGGGTTAGCTGGGGAAAAGATCAAGCAGATGTCAATTGTGTTGGAATTCAGTGTCTTTTAGATGGAGGTGTTTATAGAGCTGCTTATCCTTTACATGATGTAAGTATAATATTTTAGAAACTAAATTTATAGTTTCAATGTTTTATCTTCATTTATTTCTGTTAACTAACAAGACCAATTCACTATTTTTTTAAAGTAGAACATGGTCGCTTTCTTTTTTTCTTTCTTTAGTTCATGAAATTTAAAAAAAAACTCGTTTGACTGAGTTTTTTAAAATATAACTCCACTGATATTTACTGTCTTAGCTTCTCCAACAAACCATTTGTTACTAACTAGGTATAGATTCAAATTTAAATAAAGTAACTTAAGTTAATTATTGGTTTGGACTATTAAATGTTATTCCTTTTTATCTTACTAACTTTGTTACTTTTTTACACAGTTTTGCTCGTTGAAGTATAGAAATCATGTGTGTAAACATTTTTTTACATAATTGTAAAAATGAATTGATTTATATTTAACTGTAATACGGTTAAATTGTTTCTTACATTTAAAATTAGAAAAGTTTTTTTTGTTAAATTTAGATAGGTCTACCCACATATTGTGTATACTAATACTGTTCTACTCTATGCTAATTTATCTTACTTGCATAATATAGCACCCATATACAAAATCGTTGAAACCATACTTTTCTCTAAACACAAAATGATTGTTTAGGTAGGGCAGAGGTCAGAGGAATGAGTATGATACTGAACTACAGTGTGATTGAATTCCCCACCAAAAATGTATATTAAAATTAAAAACAATTTTTAGAAAAAAAAATTGTTATAAATTTGTGATACTATAAGTTAAGTTTATAGTAAATATTATTGTTAGAGTTGTTATGGCTAAATATCAAATATTATTCCCTTGTCATAAAGTTAGATTACTAAAGTACTTATTATTGATACTTGATGATAGGTACAACTATACAATTTAATATTCTTTGCCCTACATATGGCTTGTGAGGTTCATTGAAGGTGGGGCACAAATATTTCCCTCGTTTTTGACAATCACAACTTTGAATTTACCACCAATTCCTGTTGATTTTTGAAATAAAATAAAATTCATTTTTTGTATATAAAAACTTTTTAATATACAATAAAATTCATTTTTTGTATATAAAAACTTTTTAATATACGTCTTGCATAACAAATAATATTATAAAAATAAAATAATGGTATAAGAGTAAATAATAAATATAATTATACAGTTAAACAAAAGACGATCAGACCAACAAAATCTCATAAATCGCAATAAAAATAGAATCCGAATACCATCCGATTGTTCCCGGCAACGCCATTTTAATTTGTGTTGAAAAGTAGGGGAAAACTAGTTTTGTAGATTGGGCCATCAGGGCACAGCAAATTTGTGCCCACCGTCCAATGCCCATACGATATTATAGTATGTACGTATTGTACGCAAGTATTTTAAAACATTTTTTCTCAATATGATTTGTAAATAATATACCAACTATATTATGATGGAATAAACACCTACTTAAATTTAATTTAATATTCATTTTTCTTCTGTCTTTCAATTTTGTAGTTGGGGCTCATGTCCGTGTGCCCCATAGCATGAGCCGCCACTATGTATATAGTTTTCTATGGTTTTTAGCCATTTAGGATAAAATATATGTTGTAAGCTGTTGCAATATATTATATTATTTACTATTTATTATTCATTCAATGAATTGGTAATACATTTTGAAATGTCTAATCCAAGCTAATGACTAAATCTTAGATATTCTGATCACAAATAATTAATTGACTATGACTATTAACGAAGGATCCAAACAAAATGTTCTTAAAATACCGTATCAAGTTAAAACCATTTAATATTCTGTTTACTTTACAAAGCACAAAATATTAAACTGTGTTTCTTGAGTTAGGCTTAGGATGTATTAAAAATCAACTATGTAATTAAATAGGAGAAAAATAACAGATAACTTACATGTTAAAATAAATATGTAATATCAATGACATGGAGCATTTGGTGTAGTGAACAGTTGTGTCTATAATAAGTGGTGTGAGTAGGTATGGAAAATAATAGGGACTTTTGTTAAAATAATGTTAAAATTAACTCTAAAACTTATATTTGAAAGAAGTTCAAAAGCATCTGTAGAGTTGAAATGAAGAGACATAAGAACATTTTGGTTAGCTAGGATCCAACTTGAAGATTCTCAATACGTAAGAGGTATCTAATATGAGTATAGTATTGCAAAAGAATTGGAATTTTTACTTTAAATGTAGCAAGACCAAGAATTAGTGAAAAATTATTTAGAGTACCTATAATAGAATTATAGAAAACAATAAGAGACTGTGATCTGTGAATGGAATGAACTTGGATTTTATCAAAATTGAGAGATAAACCTATTAGAATGGGCTCATTTACTCAAAGTATTGAATTGATCTTGCAAAATGTGACAATCATTAGTAGATTTGATTTTATGGAATAGTATATTGTCGGCTTATAGTAAAGGTAACCTGTGATACATTTTATGTAGGTATTTATTGTTATTTTTAATATTTATTATATATTTACTAAGTAAATATAATTAAATGTAATATAATTTACAGGGAGAGCATACTACTGAAAATTCATTACGCCATCAGCTATATGTCGAATGGGCTATGATGAGTAAATGGATCCGTAAACAGCCAATTGATCAGATTAAAGAATATTTAGGTGTGAAATATGCATTTTACTTCACATGGTTAGGTTTCTACACACACCTGTTGATTCCAGCTGCTATTTTGGGTTTAATTGTATTTTTTTATGGTATCTTCACCTTTCCTAATAATAGATTTAGGTAATTTCATATTGTGTATCATAGTTATATATTGAAGTTAATTTATTATATATTCAATTCAATTTTTGGTTTAGTTCTGATATTTGTAATGCAACAGACACAATAATGTGCCCATTGTGTGACCGTACATGTGATTATTGGGAACTTTCAAACACTTGTTTTTACGCAAGGTTAACATATTTATTTGATAACGACCTGACTGTGATATTTGCCTTCCTGATGTCAATTTGGGGTAAGTTAATATTTATTTCCCAATAATGTAAATATTACTAATTGAAATATATTTCATTTTTAAGCTACTCTATTTCTTGAACTGTGGAAACGGTATTCAGCTACCATTACACATCGCTGGGGATTGACAGGCTTCACTTTTGAAGCTGAACATCCAAGACCTCAATACTTGGCACGTTTAGCTGGATCTAATCATACTAAAGTGAACATAGTCACAGGAAATGTTGAACCAACCGTACCTCTCTGGAAGAAAATCCCTGCAACATTATTTAGCATTTCTGTTCTTTTACTATTAGTAAGGTTCCTTAAGAATTAAGGTGTTGATTTAATCAACTTTAATTTCTCTTTTTTTTTTAAGATTGTGGTTGCTATTGCTGCTGTGTTTGGAGTTGTGTTATATCGCATGTCTGTCTTAGCATCACTTAGTCTTACAAATCAATCCGATTGGATGAGTACATATAGCAATATATTTATTCCAACTACAGCAGCTATCATTAATTTGGTTTGCATTCAATTATTAAATTTTGTAAGTATTTATATTTTTAATTTATGTAACAACTTGAGGCTCTGAAAGTAGTATATTCATAAAATAAAAATGGAAAAATAAATACTTCAATATATACTCATTCCTTATTAGATTCTAAGCAGATTGATGAACGTATTGGTTCTATAATGATGTGTTTTACAAACATATTATTTGTTAATTCCCTAAACATACTTTTTACATTATTAATTAAATATCCTTTAAATTTTTTTTCAAGAACAATAGTATATACAAATTTAGAATGATGTTGAAAAATATGCTTGGTGTACTGATAATACATATTATGTCACTTACGGGTCAACGTGCTAAGAAGACGCTACACCTGCGTGTGTTGTCTCCATCTTACAAATGTACAACTAGCAAAAACTGTTTTATGTGCTAAAAAATTGAGAAGACTACAATCATAACTTAGAAACAAAATTTTCTCCACATTAAAAAGAGAACTTAGGCTGTGAAATAATCATTTATTTTTTTGATATCAGATCTACAAAATTTATTCATTTTTGAAAAACACAAAAATAATGGATTTTGAAACATCAAGAACTTTTGTTAAAAAAAAATAAAAAGATACTTCACAGATAATGTTCTCAACTATATTGTATATCAATTTAGAATCTCAACTATCACTCTGACCTTAGTAGTAATATTCCACGCAAAACAGTTTTTGCTGTGTCGTACATTTTTAAGGCGGAGAAAATACACGCCTGTGTAGCATCCTCTAAGTGGGGTCGCTTTAGATTAACACCAAAATCAAACTATTGTTTACAAATAATAATATAAGTATCTGAAATCTATGAAAAAATATAAGTACAGAGTTATTAATATTCGTTTTGGTTTGAACTATTGATTACATTAAATGAACATAGCTTAATTTTTATATTCTACTGATTAAAAAAAAAAACAAATCTATTTTTTAATATTTTATAATATTGTTTAGGTTTATGATAAAGTTGCTATTTATCTGACTGAAATGGAACTACTACGCACACAAACCGAATTTGACGAATCTTTGACAATAAAAATATACCTCTTCCAATTTGTGAATTATTATACATCGATAATTTATATAGCTTTTTTGAAAGGCAAAAATGTTGGTTATCCTGCTAAATATTTGCGTATATTCAATCTTCGACAAGAAGAAGTAAGATATGCACATAAACATTTAACTATACTCGATCAATAGTATTCAACGAGCATTATGATTCTAGTGTAGTCCAGGTGGATGTCTCATGGAATTAAGCATCCAATTGTTTATTATTATGGTTGGACAACAAGCGTTAAATACTGTTGTCGAAATGATAATTCCGTATGTAAAATTATATTGGTTTTTTAGTAAAAGCCAAAAACTAAAACTTTTTATATTATAGTGTTGGTTTGAATTGGTTTAATTCATTGACTGAGAACACAGGTCGCTTAGACAATCTGAAATCATCATCCGAAGAAGAAGATTTAGCTACAGCTGTTAAGAAACCTTGGATTGAAGATTATAAACTTTTGGATTGGGGACCAAGAGGACTCTTCCCAGAATATTTAGAAATGGGTAATATTTTGAAAATAATTTAATTTATCGGCTTATTAAAATTAATATGTTTGTACTTTTCTAGTTATGCAATATGGTTTTGTAACATTATTTGTTACTGCATTTCCACTGGGTCCTTTCTTTGCATTGTTAAACAATGTGTTTGAAATGAGATTAGATGCAAAAAAGTTTATGAAGTATTTCCGTCGACCAATTCCTCATAGAGTGCCTAATATTGGTGTGTGGTATCGAGTATTAGATATTTTGGGAAAATTAGCAGTTATCACAAATGTTTGTATTTCATTTTTTCAAATTAATTGTATTTATTAAAAATAAATTATAATTTTATAGGCATTCATAATAGCGTTTTCTTCCAATTACATACCTCGTATGGTGTACATAAGTTTGGTGAGTGAAGACCACACAGACAAAGGTTTCTTAAACAATACTCTAGCTTACTTTGATACCAAAGACTTTGAAAGTGGTATCGCTCCGTTGTCATCATCATATAATAATGTTACTTATTGCCGGTAAATATATCAATATTAACACAACAACATTTATTTTAATAACATTTATATCAATTTTGTAGTTATAAAGATTATAGAAATCCACCATGGTCACCACAGAAGTATGAAAGACCCACATTTTATTATGAAGTGCTTGTTGCACGCCTAACATTCGTCGTTATATTTCAAGTAATAAAAATTATTTACATAATTTTGTTGTGTGCTAATCCATCATTTTTTCAGAATATTGTATCATTAGTGAAAGTAGCCGTTCAATGGTTGATACCAGATGTTCCAAATGCTCTCAGCGACAGGATTAAACGAGAGTCTTACCTTACTACTCAAATGATCATTAAGAATGAGGCGAAAAAAGCAGCAGGCATAAAAGAAAAAGTTTTGTAACAACGAGGGAATACACAGCACACATCCAATACACTAATATATATTATCTATTATTTATTAATATATTTCTAATTTTTGTTAAACCATACTAGACTGTATGTTACTTTATTTATTTTTATAATATTATTATAATATTTATAACTATTTTTATTTTTAAACAATATAACATTTGAGTACTGTTATGTTGGTTTATGTTTTCTTATTCGATTGTGTTTGTGTGTTCTCTTCAAAACTACAACAAAAACCATTAGTATAACTGAAAATATAATCATCTGTCTTCTATTTACCTTTCAGAAGTTGAACACATGGATGGTATGTTGCACGGCGTCAATTCACCTCAAAGCTTATAAGACCACTTTTAAAGGTCTTGAGGACTTAAAATTTATTGTTAAAAACGATGTTTTGTTCAGCCGCACTTTCTGCATATTTATACATTTATTATAACGACTATCTAAGTCAGTGAGGCCCAACCTTTTTTATTCTATGGACCATCTGTAGTAGAAAAATATATATTTAATAATTTAAAAAGAAAAAATATTATTTTTTATATGTTATATTGTTTCAACTTAATAATTAAATATGTGTTGGGTATCGCTGATCTAAGTCATTATCTTGTGTTCATGGTTTTCATACTAATTATGAAGCAACTTTCTATTTTGCTTGGTAATCATTAACACGTCTATTCTAATTCTTCACGCATAAGGGCACAAACATGCTTTTTTTAAATAATTATTTAACTTAAATAATTTACATTATATAATATGTAGAAATGTTGTTAATTATAATGACCAAAGATCCTCATTAAAAATAGATAAGTGTATTTGTTATTTATATTGTTTAAAATATTTTTTATGTACCTATAAAAGGAATTTCAGGGATATTTTTTTATACTCTTAGTGTTATTGATAGTTAATAACTAAAAATTACCTCAACAAAACATGGATGTACTTTATTAGAATCAATCATAATTTTTTATATGGTAATAACTATAGACAGTAACAAATTATTGCCACTATTATGTGCTTTCCAATTTTTTTATTGATTTTTTATTTTTGTTATATTAATTGTTTTATTTTATTATTGATGTATCTACATATTTAAAATTTTTTTGCTGCTCATATATTATATAGTTGTAAGTCTTAACAATTCTTTTGAACTATTTTTAATGCCCCTGCACTAGTTAATATTTCTCATCATAATTATTTATTATAACATTTTAAAATGCTTAATTAGATAAGTGATGTGCCCATTTTTTTTTTTTTTTTGGATATTAGTACAATATTTTTTGAATACTTGTCTACCCAATGTATTTATCCAAACAACACAAATGTGATATGTTTTAAAATTAAATGTTTAACAATGAAAACAATGAAATATTTTGTAATTAATTTAAAATATGTACAGGGTAATTCACCAAGCATGCTCAACCACTTTTTTCCTTCAATAATGCAGTTCTTCAAAATCTGATTGTAATTTTTAAATACTTTCAGACCATATTTTTAAATTCTTAAGATTGTTTGTACTACTTATGGAGTGTCCTGTGAAGATACAAACTTCTGTTTTTCAAATGAGAATACCCCTATTAAACTAAAAATTATGCAGTAGATTATTTTTCTGAAATTTTTGACATATCTGAATCAACATTTGTACTAATAGTTTTTTAGTTATTTAACTTTAAGTTATAAGGATAAAAGGTCCATAGTAATGAGCTTATGAGATATGGGGACTTTGATGATTTGAAAATTATAGTCATTAATATTAATCTATCAATATTAATAATTCGTAAAAATGTATTTTAAATAATACATTAATAAACTAAATAATAAATATAATTTTACTTCTATTTTATGTTTATGTAAAGCCAGTTTTAAGGACTATTATCCTTAACATAAACATTTTAACAACTACTGCTCATTTGAATTTTGAGTGTGATACATCAACATTTTGAAGAAAAAAAAATCCATTAATTAATTTACAGTAAAATATGGGGGTTCTCATTTGAAAAACAGAAGTTTGTGTCACCGCAGAACACTTCTTAAGTAGTACTTAAGTTATGTATGATTGTTGTTTCTAAGTTTAAATATTTGTTTCAATTCTTCCATATGTGTATATTAACTGCTAATAATATGGCTTTCCCTGTTATTTATTCTAAAACGCATTAATTCATTTTTTTTAGATTTTCTTTTAAATTGTTTGTATTATTACTTAGATAGGTAGAACACAATCTTCGAGATTTGTAATTTGTATACACCTATAGTTGATGTTATGGGTCGTATACGTTATAAAATACGAAGAATAAAATTTTTTAGTTAAATTATCATATTATAGGTACAGTGGTGGATTAACGGTCGTTTAGTCGGAAAATGCTGACTGGGCCCACTCCAAAATCCTAAATTTTGTACTGAAATCCAACTAAATTATATAATTTTAAATTTTGAAAAACAATGTACATTGAAAACTGGAATATAATTTACTGTTGTTTCAATAATAAAATAATTTAAATCTATAGGAATACTTAAAAAGTAGAAAATATTATGATTCAACAAAGTAGAAATATCTAACAAATAACTTATACACGCAAATCTAAGTTTTTTTTTTCTGTCTTTTTCTCACCACTATTCATCACAAATAATATTATTTACAATTTTAATCGATGTTACTGCTTACAATTGGACAATAGTCTGTGTACGAGTGTACCTTTGTATAAACTTCTCACAAACTTTTCCTCTTTATTATATTAGGATAGGGTTGCCATTCGTCCCGATTTCGCCGGGACACTATCGGTTTTTACTACAGAGTCCCGATATTTTTCATTTCCCAGCCGGGACGTGGATAAATACCGGTTTCTTAAAATAAGATTTAAACAATACACATATTAGTAAATACTAAATAAGTAAGACCACTCTGTTTTAAACTAAAAATTGTGTACCTAATTAATTTTTTTAGATAATTTAAAATTATATTTATGAATAAGATAATAATAATACTATTATTACATTTTGTGCTATTTCTAATTTTTGACTTTTTTATTTATTATAAATAATAATATAATAAAAATATTAAATAACGTTAGACTAAAAAAGGTAATATTAAAAATTCCAAAGAATGTGTTGTGGGGGGGGGGGGGTATTATAGTGTCCCGACTTGTATTTTTGTATAAATGGCAACCCTATATTAGGATAGATTCTATTTTGACATCAATTCAGCCTACATCACTGCGAGATGTTATATCGTCGCCCGTTATGCCATTGTTATCGGTAGGCACATATTACTTGTCTAGAATAGTATAAGAATAAAATATGCGTGGTACCTGGGGTCCTACATTTTGCGCAAGTACAAAATGTTGCCCGGCGTATTGTATAGGCAAAATAGGTACATTACTGCAGTGTTCAATATTGTTCACAATTATTACATTTTAGCTCGTCGCAACTTCATATTTGCCGATAGAATGTGGTCGCAAACCAAACCGCGCATCATACCAAGCCATAAGTACCCAAATCCTCACTATTCAGCACCAGTCGCATGCGCGAAGTAACTACATTCTCTCCGTTTATAGGTAAGATACATATAAAATGATGATAATATATTGATATATATATATAAGGGACTTAGCGTCTAAGCCGCAAGATGCAATATTACAGTCATTTTTGACCCAATAATATTATTAATAAAATATATAAATAACTGGGAGAAACACTGTACAAGTATAGATTAAACAGTAATCAGGACGAATTAAGAATAACAAACTATTTGGGTTGACACTCGGAAGATTTACTAAGCCAAATCGTAGATACAGGAATCAGCCTACTAATTAGGTATAATAAAACAGTAGTTCGTCTGCAGACTCGCATACCCACGTCGTGCCACAGAGTTACTCCAAAATATACCTAACGAAGATTAATAGATAAATAAATTTTTTTAATGTATGATTATGTATATCTTTAATATTTTTGAACTACTATTATCAAAACTTAAGAGGAACCTTGATTTGAGTTTTCAAAGTTTAGATATAAATAGAAAAATTTTCTAGTTTTCAAATTTTGTTGATTTTAACGAATTTTTTAAAAATTTAAATTTTAAATATCTACTCGTGAAAAATGATTGAGGATTTACGCTCTACAATTTTTTTAATCTCCACTAACAGCAACTTGTGAGGAATTTTATAGGTATTGCATTTTTGAGTTTTTTGACGATCTTCAACTGTGGAGCAATGCCAAAAAAAAACAATTTTATAAAAATACAGACGTTTCAAAATATTACTCTAAGAAAAATGACTAACTCTCCTCCATTCATATCAAATCACACACTTCACACTGGTCTCCACCAAAAAACCGTCCAAGACAAAGCAGAATGTTTCTATAAACGTTTTCAAGGTCCAGTGGCGCTACTATACCTCTAAAACGCGGGGTGCTAAATCTGTGAATGCACCACAGAGTTGTGGAGGGCAAAGCCCCCTGCACCTAAACCTACAATACTCGATAAATCAAACCTTTAAAATACTTCAAACACTTCAAATAAATAAAAGAAAAGAAATTAATAATACTCTTTTTTTACTAGGTACAGTATCAACAACATATTGATACATTTTAATTTCATAATCTTGTTAATAAATAACTTACTAAGATATATCATGCATTTTAAATCGGCATAATTTTTCTGGGTTTCGTGCAGTATATTTTATTCGAAATAGTTTCGGTATTTAGCTGATTTAATAAATCTTTTTCAATATGCAGCAAAGATAAATTAGTAAACCTTTGCTGAAGCATGCTTGATCTTAGCCACTTTTTTATCCGCCACATTGTCGAAAAACTTCGCAAGTATCGGAGCTTACCGTAATTCTAATTGCGATTTTCAAAAGTCTGTGTAAATTTATATTTTCAATCATTAATATGCAAAGATCAAAGATTATATAATAAAGATTTACCCAATAAAACGTTATTTTCAGAGTTGATACAAAATAATATAATTTTTTTAAAAAAATTAAAAAATTTTTTTTTTTAAATAAAAGTAACTCGTTAAACGTACATGTGATGCAAGCAGCTGTTAATTATATACAAAAGTAAAATTAAAAAATATTGATAATGGAACAATTTATTTAATTTGCCAGATCTACCTGTTACACTCTGTAGGTTATCGACACATACTTTAAGATTGGAAAGTATCGTCTATGATGTTCCAAAAAAGATGTGAAAGTCATCAACATTCTGGAGGCTGGTCCCTATTCGTAATAGTTATATTAATTTATAAGCCATTAAATCATAACTAGAAAAAGAGATCTCCACCCATTACCTGTAGGTCTTATAGGCCTATGCACATGCCTACCTTACTACCTGTTGTACGTCTATAAACCACATTATCTACGAGACTATACACGTCATGACTTTAAATGTATAAATGCATTGCGCACACATATTTCATACACTCATCGCACGATATTATGTTTAAACTGCCCCTCGCTCATCCATAGTGGGCGGCTGCGGTCGGATACCGCTCGGTGGAAATCCACCGGTCTGATACGTTGTTGATTGTTGAATGTGTCATAATAATATGGACTGTAAACCACGACGGTCGATGGTTAACTGGGAGTTTACCAATTGCGCTCTAAACATTTAAAGGTCGATAGACCAATTGTGCCCTATACATTTTACATTAACTTAGGAAAACTTATATTATTCGATTAAATATATATATATGTACATATTTTTGGTTTTTATTACATATTAACCGATTTTTTGCGAGTGTTAATGCATAATATAATATTGTGAGATGTATTATACAGTTTTATAAGGTTTAATTTTGAGTTTAACGTAATCACGATGTTTGTATTTTGCATGCTTTAATAATAATAATATTTTTTTAAATAACAATTTGAACATGGCATTATAATTTAGAATAATATAATTTGGTTAGTTTACAAAATAATATATTTGTTAAATACCTAATACATTTTTTCACTACGAGGAAAGGAGAATATAATCATAAGTATAACAGGGCAATTACATTAAATATTAAAATGTTTAAAAAAATGTAATTATAAATATAAATAATATAAAAATAAATGAATAGGTACACTAATAATCAGTAACAATATTTTGATGGTTAGGTTAGGATATGTAGGGATATGTGAGTGATAATAATAATGTTTCATAAAATTCCCGATACTTTTATAAAATATATTAAAACCAGTCACTTTAGCTAGTAATCAATTGATCAATAAATATCAGGCAAATTTGAATACAAGCGCAATTGGTATATTGACCTAAAATATAAAGAGCGCAATTGGTACACTAACCGTAAAATATAAGAAGCGCAATTGGTACGCACTGACCCAAACCTATATGCAGCGCAATTGGTATATTGACCCTAAAATACAAATTTGGTTTTAGGCGCAATTGGTCCATAGCCGGTCAACTCGGTCAGGATGCCAGGTAACCCGACATTAATTATTTTTGTCCGCGATGGTGTCCAAAGTGGTCGAACTCATGTCTAGTGCCTAGTGATGGTATAACATATTCAGCTTCGTCTTACACGTTACGTCGTAGCGATCTCCGCGCATTATATAGTTTAATGTCCGACTAGGTTTGACCAAAGGACACGGAAGACGACATAGTTTTTTTGGACTTTCGCTCATCCTGGATACCTTTGAATATCCGTTTGACAGTAGCACGAACTAAGACATACTAAGATATATCTTAGTTCGTGGACACTGGACAGTAGATATAAAAAATAGGTACTTAACCTCCATAATATTCTATATTTTTTTTTTTTTAAGAATGCATGAACACATTTTCAACATTTACTTTTGTGGATGTGGGGCTGTCGAAATTGAATGTTTCATGTTCTATGTTATATCACTTAATAATAATAGTTATGGAACAAATGCACTTTACCACGCCCCTCACAAATTTCAAATTTTTTTTTCAAAAAGACGTTGTAACGCTGTTTTCGAAAGTGTTTGAATTTTTTGCAGAAACCATTATTTATAGCCATCCAGAGTTTGAGATTTTACCATGCGCTCTACACTACTTTACTGCCAAGTAGAGCCTGGGAATTTCAACAATGTTGTAAAAAGGCGCATATTCTGCTTGCGCTGCGCTCGTACAAAAAAATCGAAAACATCCCTCGGCTTGTTGTGTGAGACCACCTCGGGGAGTCCTCAGAATTAAGCAGTTTTTGGAGATGTCAATAGACTCGATGGCCAGTCTGTTAAACTAACATAAGTATGTAAGTATATTATAGTAATATAGTGGGCAGTCTTGAAGCAAACTTGAGTTGCTCCGCGTGGCACGTATGCGTATATAAACGTAAAATCGCTAACTTTAGAAGGCTATAATACTTCCAAAACAATAGTTTCAGCAAAAAATTCAAACAGTTTCGAGACACGTCTTTTTTAAATAAAGTATAAGAAATTCGTGAGGGGCGTGGTAAAGTGTATTTTGCCATTTAGTTATGTTATGATATATAAATATAGAACATCATACAGAATTAGTCGGGGAAGAAAGTGATAGACATCTTTCGGTGACGAGCCTATAGTTAGGAAGCAAAAAATATTTTTAAAAAACAATTTGCAGGTACTATAAACCTGCAAGTTAGGTAACTAGATATTAATATTGTAGGGCCTCAGATTTACTTTTTCATCAAGTCTCTATAATTGTCTCTAATATTCTAGTATCGCCGAGGATACCTACCTACAATGTACATAATACTAGTCCAGTCTCGTCTTCATCGATAACTTAAACTTGATAACTCCCGTTTTTTCCTTTTCTCTTGAAGTGTCTTAAGTTATATTTGAGCCTTAAGGTATAACCTTATACCTATACCTAACTTGAAAAATACCTATATGAAGTGTTACCTAAAGACTCCAGTCAATGAAACTCGGTACAGTATTTTATTTTTTTCTATTAGGTATTCTGTATCTATTTTTAACGAATTTAAACAAAATGGTAATGCAAGACATCCTGTATAATGCGAATAGACATAGTACCTAGTTAATATATTATAGTGAGTTATACATATAGGTAATAATATACTCAAGTCAAAACAGTAACTAGTCAAACATATCTCATCACATTAGATACTAGGTACGTATTAAACATTTCACAATTTTAGGAAAGATCATTAATATTATGACCTATTCATTGGAGCCAATATATTTTTCATTTATGTCGAAACTTAGCCATCTAAAGGAACAACAGATCGCACTTCGATAGACATTGAAAGGGATGAAGGGGGATGAATTTAAAATTCCATATCAATGCATAATTCGCAATGCGACCATTATCAGGAAACTACATGGTGTAAGTTTCAAGTTTCTAGCACCAAAAGAAGTGCGCCAAAAAACGTAGCATTTTTTTCGTTACGTATAAACATTTTTTTTGACCTCCAGACATACGACATTAATGTTAAAAGATTTACTTGGGCTAAAGTCTAAATTTGAATATTTTCAATTGATATAGGTACTCTGATTAATTGCTGATGTAGTGTGGTATAAACTATAAGTGTACAACTTATAGTATACGCGGAAACTTGGATTAAGGGGGAGTGACATGGCCCCGAGCTTGCAACAGATATCGAACAACGGTGGGCAGTTGGTGGGTAGTAGGATTCCTAAAATGTATGAATAATGGATACATTATTACTATTTAGCCCCTATGTAAATACAAAATTCGTGTCGAGATTGTTTTCAACTTTTAGCAATCTGTACTTTTTTTCAGTCTTCAACAAACTCCAATAGAACTTGTAGGGATGATACTCCTTGTTTAAGAATTGTCATAAATTAACAGAATCAATTGATTCACTCCGAAAATTTGAAAACTTTTTTTTGTTAGAAACTTATACATTCTTAAGACTGTTAATTTAAGAATCGAAAATTGAATGCAATATTCGTAAATTTTTCTAACTTTGACTAAAATAAAAGTTTAATGGAGTCACATACATTTTTATGAACGTTTGAAGTTTAATTCGTACATTTTCAATTTTTTTGGCTGAGGATTGAAAGTTTAAACTAGGTTTATCACGAGTACCTAGTTTATACTGTGGCCAAAAAATTTTAACAAATATAACATATAAACATATTTTTTATATCCAACGTCAAACTGACTTTAGTCGCTCAAAAGAAAACTAATGGGAATTTACACTCAACTTTAAATAAAAGTACCCATGAAAAAATGTACAATGCCCACAAAGAATTAGACACTGTACACATACTCTGGATAAAATATACACATTGCCCGAATTAATATAATTGTACACCATTTCAACCTTAGTATAAATGTTAATAGAAATAAACAATTATTTTCTCCAATAATAAAATCTTTTTATGTCAAAACAATTATAATTTTGTAAATAACATTTTTTTTGTCAGAACATATTCTTGTTTGATGACAGAAAATTAATTTTAAACTAGAATAATTTGTATAATATTTGTACTGAAGCAAAGTTTAAAATTGAATGTAGTTATAGACACACAATTTTCAATTATACATAGTTATAATACCAAAATTAATTTGTAATAATCAAATTTTCAAAAAGAGTGTAAGGCCAAAAAAAAGAATGTGGACCATATTTATTTCCTTATTCAGGAAACAGCTTTAATATAAATTAATTAATAGAACTAGCTTTACAAAATATAAATTCATTAAAAAAAAAACTGTAAACAAATATTTATAAAATTATAAATAACTGAACTCCAAAAAAATTAATATGAAAAATTGATAAATGTTTAGAACTTCATTTCTAATTTATTCAAAAAAAAAATGTTGTGTAGATCGTTGAAATAATACAGTCTATATTTCAGCTATTTTTTCATATTCCTTAATAAACAGTTCAAATGAGTCTTTGCTTATAACTTTCTCTTGATAGAGCTTATTAAACAGTTTTAATACCATTCCTAAAAGAAAAACAATATCACATCTTTATTAATGAAATTAAAAATTATGTGGGTAATAACTAACCTCGAGGATGTTTAAGTGTAGCAGACATTATTTGAATGCCAAACATACATTGTACTTCTCTTAACTGTATTTTAAGTTTTGGGAGTGGTTTAAAATTAATGTAGCGGGTCAACAATTTCACATGAACATGATCAAAGAAATCCTCATATGAATGATTTAACTCTACAAATTAAAAATTAATATTGGTTAATCGAACAACTACTTTACTATACATTCAGAAGTATCTAGTGACTTACTCAAACATAAAATTACAAGAGCTATAGTCAATGCTCGCACAAACCGAGAGCTTTGTATGATTTCTGCACTGATATTAGTCTAAATTTTTAAAAAATGAAATATTTAATAACAATGTTTTATTATTCATGCATAATACAACAAACAATACAATAATTTAAATTGATTCCTTAATTATTTTACTTACACATATCCAGTTTTGCAGATTATCGTACAGTTCTTTATCATCAGTTAACTTAATTTTATCATAAATATAAATAGATAAAAGGAATACTCCAATTTGCTAAAATGTTATGAATATTATATTATAAAATAAACGCAATAGAATAAAAATACACTCATTTATTAATTATGTTTAAAAACTTACATCTTTTTTAAAATATTTATTTATTTGATTATTGGGCATAAAGACGTCAAGGGAAACATTTTCTAACATATTCCACTTATTGTAAATCCACAATACACCACGTAGTTCCTAAAATTACAAAAATAGTAATATCAAACGTTTGCGGAGAATCAGATGATTTTACTGTTACAGGTAATAATAATCTTGTACATCAATATTATAAAAGTTTATAATACCTAAAGCTGCTAGAGAAGTACTTTAAAAACTCTCTAAAAAGTGATATTACTGTAACACTTATAACAGCAGTGAAAATTCTAATGCTTTCTTATGAAAGAGCAATTGGCACATCTATATCAAGCATAAAATTGCACAATTGGGCTATGTCAATTTAGAGTGAAATAATGTAGAAAATATTGTATTTATAAACCCACATACACATGGTATAAAATATTTTTCCTGACTACCCAATGTGTTCAAAAGAGTATTATAATACTTTAGTTTCTGAGCAGAACAATAAATGTATTAGTTCTACAATTTGTTTTTTTTGCCTGTTCACCTTTTGGTTAAGAATCAGGAAATCATTCACAGGCTTTCAAAATTGCTGACTTTGGTAAAAACCAATGAACAAAAATGATAAATTACAACAAAACGTACATAATATTAACAGTTTTTATTTATTTTTATTTTGACTACGGGCGTGGGCCGCTATTTTGTGACCACTGGTATAGCTAGTACTTAAATTAATTTCCATGTGCAATACAATTACTCTATAACTTACTCTACTCGTTCAATATGCTAGGTACTCAGTATTGGGTAGTAAAATAACGTAAACCATAAATTACTGTAACAAAATTACTTTTGTAACTGTAGTTATTTCATTATATTTTGTTAGTTAGCAGTGTTATTTTCAACTTTATTAAAAAAAGTTACGAATGTACATTGTATGACAAAATCTAGAGGTTAAGATACACAAAAAATTAAAAACAACATAAAAAATGAGATAAATCTCAAAATAACGGTGAAAAATCAAAGTTATTTTGCTACAAATAGGATGTTCAAGTCAAGATTAAAATAAAACTCTACTCTACACACCTTTGTCCTATGTAAGGATGGGAAACATGGTTAATGACAAATATCAATGAAAGAAAACTATTAAGGTTTAAAAGATTGTGAGAAAAATTTATGAAACATATGAAATATGGACTGATATATATGAACGAAGGAAAAACTCAGACATTGGAAGTCTATTTAATAGACCAAACATTTAAAATTTTATAATATCCGAAAGCCCTGATTTTATCTATAATGTTATAATCAATCAACCATCTAGAAAGAGCCCACAAAGAATACCACAATACAGTTGTATGTGCCGTGCAAAAAATGATGGATAGAACGGTAAGAATAGGAGATGCAGAAATCGTTGGAGACTTAGTGGAAGCTGCAAGGCTTGTACAGCAAAAGAAGAAAAGTAGAACTGAAAACTATAGTGTCACATACTTCTTTAAAGTTCTGCCTCTTCTTGAAACTAATAATTTTGTATAATATTTCAGTGAACAATTTACTAGAATTGTCTGGTCGTATGGATGTACATGAATCTTTTAAACTATTGAAGTCGAAGGAAGCATTCGGTGATGATAATAGTGGAGCTATAAATGAAACATTTTAACTAATAAGGTTTGTATGTTTTAAATAATTGATAAAAATTATGAATAAAAAATTACCAATAATGGCAGCAATATAGGAGAAAAATTGAGGATAATCTATCGAAAAATCATTCCAACATTTTAGAATATCATCAAATCTGCAAAAACAAAAATATTAACAAAAATAAGAATGTTTTATAATTTTGAAAAAAAATTAATAACCACCCTTGAGTGATGGCCGCCATAGAAAGAATTTTTTTAGATAAAAGTTCTGCAAAAATCATTCCTGCCTCTGTTGTTTGAGTAATAGGACTATCTAAAGTTATAAGAGACATCGATTTCACAAATTCTTCATACTTTGTGTGGGTTACCGAAAATTCATCTTCAGATATTGAATGGATTATATCCTTTATAAATAGAGCAATTAAATCATGATTATAATTAATATTTATGTCTTGAGTACATACATCTAAATTTTGAAGGCGCTCATATTCTTCAAGTATGTTTTTACATTTCGTATACATTTTAAAATCAACTGCTGTGTTCTTCAATAACACTGGTAGTTCCATAGACTTTAAAAGAAAGTTTATTGTTTAATATTTTAGATAAGTTTTACAACAAGTATTAATGTTATTGGTATATTACCGATATTTTATTATAAATGTGAAGATGATATTCTTCTTCTTCAGGTATATTTTTAGCTACTAACATAGGTTGTTGTTCATTTGATACATTCTTTATATAATTGATTAATATTTGATAAGCATCATAACGATCATCATTCCAATTATTTATACGTACAATGTACATTTATGACATCTTTGAGCATAAGAATTATTTTTAATGGAATCTTAGACTTCGTGTTTTTGTATGCTAAAGCATTTAATTGATCAAATATATTATTTAAATTACATGTCTGAAACAATAAAATATATTTTATTAAGTAACAATACAATTAAATAAAACAAAACGTGAATTATGTATATTTTTAATATTGTAAACAAGAATGGTTTAAATTCAAAAATTAAAAAGTCAAAATATAATGAATACTTATTTACTTCAGGGTATTAAGTTTACCCACAATACTTGTTATTGAATTGTAAAATAAAATTGATGATAAATAGGCAACATATAAAATCAGTATATATGTAATAAAAGAAGCTGACTTAAGAAGACCTTCCACAGCATCTGGTATCTCAGTCTTACATTTGTACTTAGCTCATTTTTGTCGTCACCTTTACTCTGTATCAAAAGAGAATTATCATTTTTTAAGCATGGTGAATGATGCGATTGGCAAATTGAGAACCATGTGATCAAGCTAACACCGGAAAGTTGGTGAGAGATGCGCAGCACAGATGTAAATTGGTCTGACAACTGATTATTCTCTTTTGAGACAGAGTAAATAATAAAACATAAAGGTAAGAATCTGTGTTTGTATATTGCATGTCAGTTGTTAATTGGCAATTTTAAGATTTAAATTTTAAGTAATATATATTTTCATCTTAATTAAAAATAAAATAGTGTAAAAAACAATACGAGACATAAGAATATAAGAATAGTGTTCTTACCCTTACCTTCAATTTTCAAAATTACCATAGATATTTATAATAATTCACTATAAACTCATGATAAGTTATACTGATGAAATTTGCTATGTTGTATGTTTGAAAGACAGAAACAGCATATAAGGATGTGTTGTCATTTTAGGTACAATGCTACGCATAGACAAATAATTGGTCATAGAAATAACTACTATTGTATATTATATAAGTTAAAATATAAAAGTTTATAGGTATTTAGGATTTTTAGGCTGAAACAAAATTATAAAATGCAATAATATTTCATGATCTCATAATGATAATCAAACATAATATTATATTAGGGCACTAATATTTAAGAATTAAAGTATAATTAAGTATAATTATACTACAAGTATAATAATATTATGTTTACATTTGCTCACACCTAATCCCGTAATATAATACATTCCTACATCTCCACATAACCCTGATAACTTGTAAGTAATATGAAAACCATCTGTATCACAGGTAGGAGATACCATATAGGATAAAAAGCCCATAATCCTTCTGTCAAATAATACAGATTTTACTTCTTAAAAATAAACAAAATAATTCAACTGAAAACTTTAATATGAAATCAACATAATAATATGAAGAGTAATTTTACCTGTTGTAATTCTTTTCCGGCGGTCTTTAATAAAACGCATAAGCACTCGAGTGGTTCTTCAAAATGTTTAGAGCTTAAATTATCGATATGATACATCATGATATTTGGAGTAATAATTTTTTGTTTGAATAATTCACCCATAAATCTAAAAAGAGTAGAAAAAATTAATTTGATAATATTTGTTTCTATTTGACTTTTTTTTTACCGGCAATTTCTTATAGAACGTTCGTGTGATGTTCTTTTATTTTTTTCATATTCTAGTTTAAGCTTTTTTTTCTTTTCCTGAAAAATATAATCAATACAAATAAACAATGATTATACTTAAATGTGTTGATATTATTAACATAACTGGTTCTTTGCACAGAGTTAGTTTCTTAGCAAAATCCATTTCCTGGGCCAAGTCTATTTCAAACAGACTTTCACATTTACTTATAAGCAACTTCTTAAATGTTACTTCTTTACCATTATTGGAAATAACTTCAACAGATTGCATTGCTGTACATAAAGATGAACAAAGTGGTGCAAAACCTCGTTTTTCAATTGCCTGGAATTTAATAAGAAAATTAATTCTGTTTAATTTGTGTGAATAACAAATTAACAATTAAATAACTAATAAAAGATTTCTAAAATGGTATGAAGAGTTTAATAATTGATAAATCATAGAATGTTTAGGGGGGAATTTGTTACTACCTACAAATATACAATTATTATAACCTCCTACTTTAATTCACTATCAAACACTTAAAAACCCACATACATGAATTATACAATAGTAAATTTTAAACATAATTATAGGAATAGATTCAAGTACCGATACAAAAAAATTGTTCTTGTTTAAAAAAAAAAAATCACTCATAACCATCATAATGAAATAAATTACTAAAAAAATGTCCATATTAATAGTTATACATATTGATTAATCAATATTTGTACAAAATATTTTACACTTAATATAACTTTATATATATATTACCTTTTCAAAAACTAAACTAACAGCAGTTTCTAAGGCTATAATATTATTTATAGGCAACGTTTTAAAATGCTCAGTTAATGAATACATATTGTCAGGACATATTTCATTTAAAATTGATCGGACGCTTATACTTATTTCCTGTAAAAAAATTAATTACATAATATACATAAAATACATAACAATAATTTTGTTTTGTTTAAAAAAAAAATGTCAACATTGTCATTTAAATTGAATAGATAACTTCTATTTTTGTTATGCACTTAATTAAACATAGAAAAGTTTAATTGAACTGTTTATTTTAATAAACTGAAAATATAATGAATAAATAGTGTACTAATGAGTAATGAGTAGGGCTGGGAACATATTGCACTTAAAAAGTACTTTTTATAAAATTATAAATATGGAAAAAGCAAAGTAATAAAAATAATTTTGATTTTTAATTTTTGATCATAATTTAAACAACAAAAAAAATACATAAAAATTGTTATCAATTAATATTATTGACACTAAATTAATCAAGTTTTTATAATCCTACTCAACATAAGAGTTTAAAAAAAATCTACTTTATCGGGTAACCATTTTTTTAGAACTTACATATTTTAACAAGTTAAGAAAGATAGCACAATCACAATTTAGCACTTTTGATTAATAGACATTATTTTTATATTTGAATACATTAGATTTAATTAATTTAACAGACATAGGTACCCGAATTAGGATCAGGGAAGCATAAAGTAATCATCTGGGCTCGGGACTTATAGCACTTAAAATCATTAAAATAAGCGTTTAAAAACATCATTATAAGCACTCAAATAAGCATTTAAAAAAACTTAAATTTAAGCAAAAATATTTATTAAAAAAAAGCTAAAAATTCTATATAAAAAAATCGAAAAATCAATAAATAAATCTTTATTTTTATATAACACTACATTAACCCTGCAACGACGCTGTGGACAGCGACGGACTAAGTGACAGCGTAGATAAGATAAGAATTATTTTTAATTTTAATTCTACCAAAAACATTTTACAGGAGAAAACCATAAAAAAAAGTAGAAAAACTGGTCAAAAAAGCAAAAAAAAGCACTTTCAAATTTCATAATTGAATGGGTATGAACATGACATACACTTCCATAGCACTCTGCTACATTTTAAGTCATCCCATAAAAATAAGCAAATGCTTAAAGTCCCAAAGCCTGGTAATCATATTATAAATGTATGAAAGTTAAGTATAGTTACCTACCTACTTGGTTGAAATAATTTTAACTTATACAGAATGAACAGTTACTTATATAACTTTAAAAAGTAACTCGTAATTTTTGTTGTAACTATTTACAAAAGCTACATTGATTTATGTACAATTTATTAAGTTACATTTAAATAATTATGATATTTTATATTATAAGTCTTAGTTATTTAAAATTATATTTACCTGAGCTTGCGAATACTGTACGGATTTTGTGAGTAAACTACTTTCATTTATCCATTTATTGACTAGTGGTTGGGACACATTTCGAATTTTTTTTTTTCCTGCATTATTTATATTTTCAACTTCATGGTCAGGAGGATCAAACATTCTAATAGTTTTTTTCTTTATAGAATTAGAAACTTCAGGAATTTGCATTTGAGTAGTTGATGGTTGCTGAGGTACTTGTTTCAAAGACTGTGTATTAGACACCATATCCATTGGTTGAGACTGTACAAAAATAAATTTACATGAAAATGTTGACCATTACTCATACTAGTTATAGAGAGACTCTTGACCAGACTCTGTGCTGATGTTAGGACTTATATGTCATTAAGTCAATACTGCTAAGGCGTTAAACTGTAGATCATCAAGGTTTTAAGTGGATTCATGGTAAAAAAAAACCCTAAAAATTAATGTAATTACTTTTAAAAATGTTATTGTGTATACCCAGGGCACAGGGGAAACATAGCTCAAGTTACAAGTTACATTAATGAAAATTACTTTATACATAATTTTATTATAGGTATGTATTGTTTCATTGGTTTGTTAACAATATTTTAATTTTGAAGCAAATTATAACCATTAGCTAAGCAATCTTATTTAACGATAAGGACCAATCATTTGACATAATATCTGTTTTTATTTATCTAGAATCTCATATAGTACACGCCAACATGCAAGGGTAGCTTTTGCAGAGAAGCTTTGTGCTGAAGCTTCCCATGAGCTTGATAATATGAGGCTCAGTCCCCCATGGTTCTTACATAAGAAATATAAATAATTGTAATGTATTTGAATCATTTTTGGGATTTATTGAAACCAAATAACACTGATGCTGCAATGTTGTATTAATTATAAACTAAAGTTTTATCTTAATTTTAATTGGATATGTCAAATTATTGAGGATAGTGTTATGACAGTGCTATAATTAACAGAAGTGGATATATTACTGAGCGTCTCAGAAGAGGATAAATTATATAGTATGTGCATTGTATGTTGAATGTCTATCAATTTGAAATATTTATTTTTGTCCTTGCAGCCTTGATAAGATCTACTATGAGTCAAACATAGTTGAATGATATTTCCAATCTTTATTTTTATTGTGATGAAGAAATAAATTTAGAAATTATTGCAAACCATATCATTAACAATTTCAAAGTGTGGAAAAATAAATTTCTAGTCATTAAAACTATGTATAAGTACCTATCATGACATTTTTAAAACTTGGTGCCAATGCCAAAAAAATATTACAATTTATAAGTGAATGAAATTTTAAAATGTTCTTGCTTTTAAGTATGATCATAATGTGTTAATATACTACAATATAGTAATACAATTAAACTAATACAAACAAATAAAATTGTAATGAATAATAGTTTTAAAGAGTTATAACTTGGACTTGGAAGTTGAAGCATTTTTTTTTTTGAACCCCTTAAATGATGCTTTCTCAGCTGAAAATGTGTTTTAATAGCATGCAAATCTGAACAACTAATTTTTAATTTGCATTTTTTTTGCATTTTCTGGCTTTTTTATGTTGTAGGTCATCCTTTGACTTTTTCGGTAATTTAAAGAAGCTTAGCTTCAAATGAGTGTTTTTCTAATAACTTCAGTGATGAAGATTTGGCTCATTTAAAATGTCCTCCAATCGCTTCAGTGGATGTAGAGGGAAGTTTTTCTAAATATAAAAATGTATTATCCGATGATTACCGTTCATTTAATTTTGACATTAAATATGCTCTAATAATGCAATGTAATAATGTTAAGTACCTAATTTGTAAGCAAGTTTGTAAGATTTTATAAATCAAACATTTTTTTAAATTTTAAACTACTACCTATTTGTAATTTTTATTTCATATTTGAATTTCTTTGGGTCATTTTTTAATTGTTTTAAAGTTATCAATTTCCGAGCCCTAGTTATAACTGTAATTGAAATTTGTTGAGATAAATCAAAACAATGGATATATTTTTTAGTCTTAGGTAGGTACCTAGAGTCATTAAATTATCGCATAAAGAATTTATTGAGTAACTTTTTGTAGTGTATTTTAGACAGAATAAGGACTTCTCATGTGACCCTATGTTTGTTTTAAATTTAATACATTCAAGTGAGTGAGGGCAGTCAATTAAGGTCTCCTCACACTGCAGAAATAGCAGAAGGGTGGCGGTAGCGGTAAAATGAGTCCGGACACAATTTACTGCCACTGCTGAGACAAAGGAATTTTACTACTACCGCTACAGTATTTGGGGACTTTTATGCTGTTTAATAATTTAATAGAAATTTTAATTCATTTTTGTTTTATAGAACTCTTAATTTAAAAATTTAAAAATCTTTCAAAATCCACACACAAAAATAATGTGAAATTATTTTGCCATATAATTTAAATGAAAGAAATCTAGGGAAATTATTTGAAATTTTGGATAAAAAATGTACAATGCTTGACAAGAATTGTGAAAATCGCAAAAATGTCCTAATTATTTTGTAGTTAAAAATGTTAAAATGTTCAATTTTATAGTTAAGGGTTGACATTTTAAAACAAGGTACCCCAGAACTAGTTCTTACTATACTTAATGACATTTAAAAAATATTTGGATTAATTTTAAGCTAATAATTATACCATGAACTCATTCAAGACAAATGTCGATTCAAAATGTATCCACATTATTTCTATATTAACAAATGTAAAAAAAGATTTAAAAAATTAGTTACATTCCATTCTTGGAGGCTGTGCCTAGATTGTGTCACTCCATTTTGAAATTCATAGTATTCAACTAATATTATATTATTCATTTCATTAATTACTAATTCATGAGGTATAAATGTAGGATAGTGTTTAGTAATTCTCCAGTTTTTTGTTACTATGTGGTAGTCTGGCACTTGGTAATTTAATATAAAATTTCTATTCACATATAAAGCCTGAAAATGTTTTTCAAAATAAGAAACTTAAATTGTGTACAATAAGTCATATAAATGTCTATTTAGTTTTACCCAAATTAATACTTACATTTACTTCTCTCATCCAATTTCCCACTATACCCAACAAGACATCATAATCCTGGGGGATTTTTCCAAATAATATGTGCAGAATTTGCCTTGCCACGTCAGTTCTCTGATTAAACCTAGTCAAACTGCTTAAAAACAATTTTATGTCCACTGTAGAAATTTTACTATAAGGTTTATTTAAGTGCTGGCTAGTGAAAGCCCTCACGATTATCGCTGTTAGTGATCTGAAATGCATATTATTCAAATATTAAAAAATACTTGAAACACCAGAAAATGAAAGTATAATTATTAATTTAATTTTAATAATTGTACTGAAAATAGTAAATACGAAAGTAAATAATTTTTAAGATATCACTTTTTTATTTAACATTTTAACAGTTCACACTACATAACGTCCAACACTGTTAGTTTATATACACAATAACCTATGTCTATTTCTTATTTATTGTTCTATATAATACTTTACTTATTTATTGTTCTACTAATAATCTAATATTTTATGTTTTATGCAAGGTGGATATCCACCTTGGTTTTATGCTTCAACTTAAAAAATAATAACATCAGAAATCAGAAATGTTCGCAACTACCAACTTAAAAAGTAAAAATCCCATCAATCTATCTGCAACTGTACTACCAACCTATTAAAGAAATTTGTCGAAATACCGAATTCTAATTTATTTATTTTCCAATTCAAATTCAAATATTATTGTTAATAATTAATATAATTATTTAGTTATCCAAACAATACACAATGCACATATTAAAATTCGTTAAACCACAATACAATTTTGAGTCTCGAAAACCAAAATAAGTAAAGTATCATGGTCGTAGTATGCATGGGGGCTGTGGGGGCTACAGCCCCCACAGAAATTTATGTAGCCCCCCCCAATCCCCGACCCCCGTGGTGTTTACTTTCAATTTTTACATTTTATCCGAAATTATAGTTTTAAATGTTATAATTTTCCCTAAAATTCGTCAAGGCTTCATAGTATAATATTAGCAGTGTAATGTTTATTGACAATACTATTGTGTACTTACATACATATACCTATTTATTTTTATCATAAATACATTTATTTATAGACCAACGCGGAAACGCCGTATTAATTATACGTCGTGTCGTGCATATTGTCGCGTCGTCCGATGAGGATAACCCGATAACATAATTGCATTATAATTGTTTAGAACACACACACATAATATTTATTTATTTCAGTATTTTTCTGAAAACCGTGGTTTGTTGTTTGCTCATGTACTGCAATCACATACGTCTTTTTTATTTTTCTTATATGATCAATAAAGAAAATTATGAAATAGATGACATCATACCTGTTGTAGACAACAATATTTTTCCAAATTTTTATAAACTTTTGCAAACTGCACTAACTATACCAATATCATCTGCCTCGTGTGAACGTTCATTTTCTGTTATGAGGCGAATAAAGAATTGGACTAGAAATACCATGACAAATGATAGATTTACAAACTTGTCAATACTTCATATCAAAAGAGATTTATCACATGCAATAGAATCAGAAAATGTGCTTAACATATTTTCAGAAAAACACAGACGCCTAGGCCTAGCTTATATTTGATTTAATAATTAAATTTTAATTGTTTTATCTTTTTTTTATATTGCAAAATAAAATGCCAGGTTAAGAAGAAAGCAAATATAAATTGTTTTTTTTTTTAGAAAATGTTCTTTTTCTTTTTAATTCCAGTTAAACGAAAGGAGTTTTTTGAATGGTATATTTTTCTAGTCCTATATAGCCCCCCCCCCCATATAATTATGCCAAACTACGCCCATGTAAAGTATATAAAGTAAAATAAAGTGTTCTTGGGACAGAAAACAAATTACAAAATTAATTTGTCACCTGTGTGTACGTACAATGTTTGAAACCTAGTACGCCTTCTTTCCCGTTATCATCAAGTAACAGTACTTTGTTATGTGGTTCCCCAGTATAACACCACTCACCCTAAACATAAATTAATAAATTTTCAAGTTTTTTGACAGAGTGAAATTTTTTTTCTCGACATTTATAAAAAAAAAATTACCAACAATTTCTTAGGACTTTATAATAGCTCAAAAATAAGTGATGAAGAAATTTTCTGGTGTCTGAAATTCAGAATATAAACTTTTTTTCGGAAATTGGCTGTGCGTAAAAATTCTCGTTTTTTCCTTAATTTATTCGCAATTGCATTGAGATTTTTGTACATATTGCGAATTGTACAATGTTGTTGTACAAAGTAACTAGATTGTACAAGTTAGGTACATTATACAATTCACGATGTGTACAATATTACATATTATTATATTAGTATATCGTATAAAAATAGATATACCTGGTCTTCACATATTAGTATACTATAGTCTATAATCATTGTACAAATCACAACATTTAATAACATATTATAAAAGTATAAAAATTATAATTTTTCGTATAAAAAAATATTATTATAAAACTACATTTTACACTGTACACATTGTGATATAAAATAAAATACTTGAATATTTAGTAAGGTATTTAATATCATCTCTTATAATTGTATGAGTTGTGTTTCCCACGTTATGTGGAATCTCATATAGTAAAGGTAAAATGCAATAAAAATGATAAAGTTTACCTATCTAAACGACTTTACGATAATGTTCAGAAATATAATTTAAACAGATTTTAGTACAGTCTATATAGTGCATTGTACTAGGAACTGCTGCAATATTTAAATTGATATTAGTGTTATTATAGTATTATACATAGGGCGAAATGAATGAAGTTGAAAATAATATAAATTTAAAAAATTTGTTTGACGAACAAATTAAAAATGTTAATTAGGGAGGATAAATTTAATTGCCATAGCTAATGAAGAAAATTACAAAAAAATAATAAAAGAGGTACTTGAAGCTAAACATCGGAAAAATTAGACTTCATTAGACTAAAGAGTAAGTATACTAATATGTAAAGGCCGCTCCACACTATGCATGTTTCGCGTTTCGCGTTTCATGTTTTCACGTTTTCGTTGAATTTCGTGAATAGTGTGAATAGCTTTTTCACGAAAATTTTTTTCGTGAAAACGGTTTCGTAGTGTTTCGCGAACGAGGCGGTAAAATGGACGAAATCAAAGGACACGAAAATATTTTTCGTACTGTTTCGTGTCGTTTCGTTGTATTTCGTTGTTTTTCGTGTTGTTTCGCGTTTCTCCTGTAAACAGGAAATTCATATCACTTGATTATACTTTGATTACCTTAATTAGGTACCTGATTACTTTGATTATCTTTAAATAAAATTAGATATTTGTAGGTAAATGGATGTTATCAAATATCATAATATCATAATATCATAATATGGAATTACGTAATTTCGTTACAAATTTAGTTCGTCAATTAGTTGTCACCATGGCGTCCGAGTGGAATGATGAACTAGTGCTCACATTTATTGACGAATTTAAAAACTATCGATGTTTGTGGGATCCAAAAGATACAGACCGCAAATCGAAAAATAAAAAAAATGATGCATATCAGAAATTAGGCTTACAATTTAAAAAACCAAAAGAAGAAATACATAAAAAAATAAACAATTTAATCCAGAGTTACAGAGGATATCGACGAAAAATAAAAACAACGAAAGTTTCTGGTGCTGGGAGAAAAGATGTGTTTAAGCCATCGTGGTTTGCATTTGATGCTATACATACATTTATGCAAGATGTATACACACCACACGGTACGGTAGATACAATGGTAAGTGTAATAATCGTTAATTATTCTGTGGCTAAAATTATAAATTTTATTTAATTCTCACTTTAAACGATAAAAAATTTATTTTTGTACAGTTATTACTGTCCTTAATATTGTCCTAAGCAGAAATTTTTTTTTTTGGTACTTTTGTTATATTATCATAATACTATTATCATTATACTACATAAAGAAAACGTCAATTTAAACAACTGGTAAAATTTTCAAGTTTCTATAACTTATACTTTTTGAATAATAACAAATATCAAAAATCGTTTGAGGCTAAACCATAATTTAACGCGGTTTTGTAAAAATTTAAATTTCAAACACTCCTAAAAATTTTTTGTCTTAGTCCGGTAGAGTTTTTTTTACAGATATTTAAAGAAAAACTTATGGACAACCTTGTACCAAATTTTCAAAACTTAGTTATAAAAGAAAAAAATTTTACGATTTTTCAACCACAAAATTACTTGCAAATTTTCACAATTTTGACATATTTCGTATAAATTTGAACTTTAAGTACTTATAAAAAAAAATTGTGACTTACGATTTTGGATTTTTTTTTATCACTTTGAGCACAACTTATGAGAAACCTTGTATTAAATTTTCAAATATTTCTAGCCAACCAAAAATTATTTATCGTTATTTAAAAAAAAAATACTTAGAAAAATTGAATATTTCAATTGTCTATAAATAACTAAAAAAAAGTCAAAACACTTTGAAAATTTAACTCTGTATAGAAAATGCTAATATAAACATTTGTTTTTTTTCATGTGCTTACAGTAATTATTTTTTGAGTTACAGAAAAATTAAATTTTCGTTTTTGTCAAAAATTGGTTTTGCGTAAAATTTCCCGTTTTTCCGTCACTTTTTTTTTGTTTTTCTCGATTTTTTTGAAAACTGTCGGAAAATGTTTAATTTTGACCTCTATAATGCACCAAGGATATTCACTTTTCCATCGGAAACCACCCCTGAAGTTTGAAATCGAAGCATTATTTCGACTAGTTATGCTGTACACAGACACACAAAAAAAAAAAAAAAAAAAAAAACAAAAAAAAAAAAAAAAAAACACACATCATTGTAAAATCAATACATTCTTCACTCCGTTCAGAATCTAAAATAATATGTCATTATTACATTTACAGATTTAAAACAATATATAATAACATTGTATAGGTAAAAAAACGTGGTAGGCAGTGAATGTATTAATTTATTTGTTTTGATTTAACTACAGAATATGTATCAAAAAACATATAATACAAGTGTTCAGTATTTACAAATTATATATATAACATTATTACTGATAATTATCTTGCCACTCTAATTTTCCAGTTGTCATAAAGTATTCAGCAAATACTTGTCGAAAGTCTTTTGCCGTTATAGATGTTTTTCTACCTCTTTTTTCCATCGATAATAATGATGTTTGCCCTTCTAGTTCATTTCTCCATGATCCATTAAATATTTGACCATTCTGTTCCGTGTCAAATGTTCCTGGTGGTGTGTACATATTTTTTGATTCTTTGCTTCTTCTTAAAAAATTATGTAATAATACACAGCATTCGGTGACTAGTCGAGTTTTATTGGGATTTAGTAAAATGGGTTTTCTTAGAACACGAAAAACTGCAGACATAATTCCGAACACATTTTCAACAGTTCTACGAGCTCTAGATAACCTATAATGAAAAATTCTTTGAAATGATCCACTATCATGGTTTCCACTATAAGGTACTAACAGATTTTCCTGTAATGGGAATGCATTATCAGCTACGATAACATATGGAACAGGCAACAGGCTTAAGTTTTTGTGGCAAACATCTTGGTGTGGATAAATTCAACGTTCCGTTTTTTAATTTCTTTGACAATGTACTATTACGAAAAACACCCCCATCTGATATTCTACCTTGTGATCCGATATTTGCGTAAGTTATATTATAGTCAGCATCACACAAGACCATTAGAACGATACTGAATGTTCCTTTATAATTAATATAATCACTACCACTATTAATAGGAGAAAGTATGACCACAATATGCTTCCCATCTAGGGCACCAATACAATTAGGAAAATTCCATTTTTTTCCATATACGTCAGCGATCTTTTGCCATTCATCAGTAGTTCTTGGAGTCTACAAAAAAAATATTTCTAGTATAATAAAATTATGTAAATATCATATAATCATAATTTATAATATTTTTTAAATAGGGAGACAGTATAGTGAAAGCAACGACGAACATGATATCAGCGATGATCCAAACAATGATAGTTACATTGAGATCACGGAAGATAATGTCGACACCACCAAAGAAGACAATAATGAAAGACAAAAAAATTTTGATTGGTCGAGTGACACTACCAATATTGAAAAAAATACATTTAGTGCACCTGCAATGGCATCCCGAAAAAAAAAGAAAAAGCCGACAGATGAAAATGAAATACGTGCGTCCCAGGCATATGAGTATTTAATGCAAAAACAAAAAGAGAGCCAAAAGAAAATGGAGAAGGACGAATATGATATTTATGGTGCTTTAGTAGCAACAAAACTCCGAAAAATAGACGAAATAACTCGTCAGTATGTGATGAATGAAATAGATAATTTGATGTTTAGAGCAATAATTCATGCAAAGCACCAGTCACAAAAATCTACAACCACATCCATCTCAAAATACCTCATTAAATTATGTACAACAACCTTATACATTTCCATCTCAATTCCAAACATTCAACTATATAAAACAACCATTTATATCGCCATCTCAATGCTCAACGTTTAGTCACACATCACAACCATCTCCATCCAATTCCTCAACACCCAGTCGTTCATCACAAGTATCTCCACCACAAGCACCACTCAATAACTCAACAGAGGCATCAACAAAAGTAGTTCCAACATTAAATTATGTACAACAGCCATATTCATTGTCATCTCAAAATACATCAAAATTAAATTGTGTACAACAACCATTTCCTTCACCATCTCAAAATACAACGTTAAATAATTTACAAGAACCATATGCATTGTCTTCTCAAAATACTACAACATTAAATTATGTACAACAACCATTTCCTTCGCCAGCTCAATACTCAATGTCCAGTCATTCA